>NC_051121.1:11837518-12101356 GCF_014839805.1 Manduca sexta | reverse complement strand
CAAGACGCGTGCAGGGACTGTTAGCCGCTAAACGGGAAAGTTTAATGAGCTCTGCGACGGTGCGTATTCGATTCCCAGCGGGTCTGGTGTAATTAGTAATCTAATGGTGGTCAGAAGGCTTGAGTAGTCATTTTTTTTAAATATTTTTAATAAAATTTTAAATATAAATCAGAATAGTTGGTAAGGTGTTAAACGCAATGGAATATACGTTTCCACAGATGATTTTGAGGCGAGAAACTGAGAAGGAAATCACTTGGAATGCACAGCTTAGAAAGGAAGAAAGAGGAGAATATTTCTAAGTTTTATTTTTTAATCAATTGACCTAGTTTTCCTGATCGTAATCACCTAAAAGAGTTGTGGATCACTACACAGGAAAGCATAGTAAAGAGTACGGATGAAGTAACTTCACTTTGGTCTAGACTAGAAATAGGATCTAGTAAAACTAGTACCACCCACTTAAACCATTATCGTATATACTACGGCCTACTATATAATACGGCCGCTATTAAATTCTTTTTTGTAAGAATAGTGTAAGGACGAAGTACGGGGTCGGCCATTTTTCTCGGCACCTCGAGTCTCCCTCCAATGTAATAAACATAATTGTAACATGTCGCAATGCTATTCTTCTTGTAATTTAACCTACAGGGTTGTCTTAACGCCACATATTATATCAACTGTTCTCTGTAATTGTATTTTGGAATTAATTTCATATACCATCGGCTCAGGAAGAATCGATCATAATTATGACGCTGAACATCTTACGTGTAAGGATGACGAGCCAGTCAATTCTCGCTACTGTGTATGGGCGGTCGTAGCACGCAAACAAACATACACAACGTCATGCTTTTATCCCCGAAGGTATGCAGAGAGCGCAACCAGGGCACCCACTTTTCGCTGAATGTGTTCCGTCCCATGATGTGATAGGAGGCGGTTGCAGCGCTTACTAAAATATGAGTGGGATGCTCTTCTAGTCATTCAACGGCAATAAAAAAATCGTCTTGTAGATAGCTAGTAAAATAATATTGTTAGTCACTACCTACGCGGTAGCTAAGCCAATTTATTAGAATACTAATAACAGCCAAATTCCATCCAAAAACTTGTGTGTTTTCGACAGAAAATGAAGTTAATTCCTCGAAACCTAGAAACTTATAGGTTCACCATTACACCAATACATCAATTCATCATAAATTTAAAATGCCTATTTCTATGAAAAAGGTCAAGAGGTACCATATTACTCGATGTTTCTCACAAGTAAAAGCTCAGTACCAAGATGTAAACGTGATTAACGTAATTTAAAGCTCTTTGAAAGCTCGCACGCCGGGGAAGTGGGGGAGGAAGTTCGTGGCCCGTGACGTCTCCAACTTAGATTGAGAAAATTTAAATTGCACCGGCTGTACGTTTTTCAGAATTTATTATACTGTTTATTTAGGGTTCTCGTATTGAAACCGTATATGTTTCAACGGTATTGCAGTAGTCAAAATAAGAAGTAAGAACTGTTCAAATTTTAGGTTGGTCAATACTTCTTACTAAATTACTTCTAAAGCTTGTTTATTGTTTGAATTGTTTAAGCACTTACTGTTGCCTATGTTCCGAAGATGATTTCATTAGAAGCCACATTATCTGAGTGATAAGCTTGTTATGTTGGAAACGTGCGTTATACAGTAGTAGACACGAGCTAAAGCTAGCAAGGTATAAACAATTGTTAACATTGTTTTGTTTTGCTCAAAAAGATTTCGCGGAAATCCGTTTATGTTAAAATAAGATAATGATTCTATGAAGAGCTATCGGGAAAACTTATTCAATGTTTATCGCCTTTGTTTCTGCTGGCTTAATGTTCCAGTTTCGTAGTTTCGAAGTCATTTTATAATAGTTGTAGTTTTGCTTTCAAAGTTTTGGAATATTTTTCGGGGTGTTATTGTGCTGATTATTTTTGCTTTCGTAGTAACTAACCAAAATCTATTCTGTATTATGTGTTGAACATACACTCATTTATGTGTAGTGCGGAGAAAATAATAACTATGCACTTGTGAAAAAAGATTGACTCGTAACGTTTAAAATACCCAATTAATAAATCATACCTACTATTGTAACATTCGGGTGGACGCGGTGTAGGATTTTAGAAATATCTTTCAAACGTAAGCTAACTTCGCTTAAACAGAGTGCAAAATACATCCCTACCTTCATCTTCAATTGGATCAGTGTTGAATTAAGATTTTCCTGGTGTAACAATCGTATAAGACCTTTCTCAGCAATGTAACAACAACAGTAGGTCATTGGATAAAAACAGTCCAATACCATTAATAAAATACTACAATATCGTGAACAAGAGGGTATTCAAAATTAATTATTCCGAATAGATGTTGCGGCAACCCTGCACCAGACGCGATTAAGGCCCACCACTAAGTTATTGGTCCAATATCCACAACAAAGAGGCTTGGGCACTGTAATGCCCAGTCTCGCAAAGGGGAAATAAATATTTGAAACTGCTTACGCGTTGGAAAAAGTACTTGTAGGAAGTCGCACACTTATCTCTACGCACACTTATATATTAGCTAGCAAATAGCTTGCCTGTTGCTATGTCACATCGGTCCCTAAACTGTTAAATTTTAAAGCAAAAATTGCTGTAGTCGCCCTAATTATATGCTTATTCTATAGTCCTTCAAATGAGAACAATATTCCTTATACACGAGTTGCGGTGGGATATGTAAAGGTTTATGAATATTTTTTAAAATAATCAATTCTAGGTGTTATGAATATTTTAAACTCCTAAAATTTTGCTTATGAAATTGTCTGTTTCATAGTGTTGGATGCAAATAAAAAAAAGATGCACTGAATCAAAAATTTTGATGGCATTTTAATTGTAAAATTAAAGACACAATATTCTCATTATAATAAAAATGAAACTACCAAAGTTAAGATAACATATTGTAGAAATATGATGTCTAATTTTTTTTTACACAGCGTGTGATAGAAGCCTGTTAACATTGCTATTTTATCGCTAACGTCGAATGCTATACGGATCGTTGTATGTGCGCTTATCTTTAAGATTATTTGTTTTATTACTACGAGGGAGAAGGATTTATGTGTTATTGAATATGAATAATAGATAACCATGATAGCTCTTTGGGGATGCAAATATTATGTGTGTAAAGTTTGTATCTTTGAAATTGAGGTCTTACGCTCTCTGAATACCAGTGCTATGTGGTCGTCATGACACAGCTTATCCTACGTTGATCTAATTGTTGTGGTTATGGAATATTGTTTATGCACTTTGTTTTTTAAATATATCACGAAGGCTGCAACGGTAAATTATTCCTCTTCTGATGCCATAGTTAAGTAATATAATAAACAATAAACGTTAAATCTCATTCAGTTTGTGCATGCACAGGAATTACCTTTGCTACTATCAAATGAGAGCAACAGTGTTTGCTGGTTAGCAGAAAATATAAATAAAACTGTGATATACGATCAAATTTCGTTTCTAAAAAATATACACCTGAAACGACCGTCGTGTCGATATTAGAAACGTTGTATAGAAACTAGAACTCTTTGCATATTGGACTTTGCCTAGACCATATATTCCTTTTATTTATGTTTACACGCGAATAGTTTGATCAAATAACACGTTGGTTATACGAGTCCAAAAACTGCGCTAGCAATATATCGCGAGTGTCGTAAAACACGGGTAGGCGCAGGTGGGTAGCTAGGGAAAGGTGTGGGGCACCGATCCCATTCAACGGCGTGAAAATTTAAGTATAATAAATGAAATTTGAATAGGGTACCGGACTCATTTTTATTCTTTACTATTATCAAATATTTATGTTATATAAATTATAACACAAAAGGAATTATTAAAATCCGGTAAAAAATCAACAAGTTATAAGTCTTTGAATGTCGGTGGAAGGGGTAATTAACAAGAAACAGAACAGAGAAAAAATACCCACATTTGACGTCATCGGGAATTGCGACGCGTGCGAAAGAAAGAGATGAAGCGATATCCCCACAACGCGCCCACTTCTGCACGTTGCAATATTTGAAATATGAATGACTAGCTCATTTTTTAACAAATTTTTAATTAATTTTCGCAGGAGTGCTTCTTTTTCGTGTTATTAACCATTAAACTTAAATAATAAACAAAATCAAACATAGGCCGGTTCCCTATTGTGAGCGTGAAAGTTGTGGCACATAATTTTATCCAAGTTTTAATGTGTAAAGAATTAAAAAGGTAAAATTTGCGATAAAATACTATTGCATTCATTTTTAGATTGCGTTACTAAATCAAATCACATACTTTCTTCTTGAAAACAACATTTTACCATAAGTTATTCCAATCATAGATGTCAAATAAAAAAGTCTAAGTTTCGAACGAAATGACGCTTTATGTTTACTTTTTTATTAGTTTTAAACCAGTAACGTTACATTTTTAATAAATTTCCTCACTCAATAATATATTGCATAAACTTCAAAATGACCCCCATACGTAACCCAACTACACATCTGTCTTACATAGGTAAATCGAAAAGCATCTTCTCATTTCAACCTTGGAAGGGAATAATCTCGTTAGACAGCCCGAAATGTAAAATAGCATGTAAATCCTGACACGGACAGATATAATCTGAAAAATGGTCCGTTGTGTTCTCATTTCTTTCATAAACTGTAATGGCGGCGTTTTATTACTGTTTTTGTGGTTGATTTGCGGTTAGGTGTTTGTTTATTATTTTCTAACGCAAAGTGTATTAAGGGAGTGTGGGTCTAGATGTAGCTTGTTTATGAGTGTCAAGGGATAGGCTGCGGTTTAGGTTATAAAAAAATACGAAATATTATTGTCAATTTATGAAATTTTGACTGCCTCGGCGGCGTTATATAACCTACGGTACGACTGCAGTGCTGAGGTCTCGGGTTCGACTTTGGGTTGGGCAAAATGATTTGGGTTTTTCTACTCAGTATCATTCCGGAGTCTGAAATTTGGGCTCGATATGGCGATGGACTCGCCCCCTATCATATCATGGGACGGAATGCACATAGTGGCTACACCAGTTCACCTCTGCTTGCCTACAACTATAAAAGGTGTGAGTGTGTTTTTTTAAATTTATGTCTCTTTATTGCACACGTGTAATACTACAGTGTCCAACAAAATAAAAAACTCACCGGAACCTTGTATGATTGTTAATACTGTCCAATGAACTTCAAATAAATCTTTTTCAAAGAAACACCTGTAAAGTCTAGACGCTGATCGTTGAGCTGTCTATCCCATTACATAAGCTATAAGCCCTCGCTTCCAATACCAATGCGCGAGATTTCTGACGTATGTTACTATTGGCACGAAATTACATCCTTTGTGGAAGACGTTAGGTTTGAACGGGATTGGAAAATGAACTTTATTTGAATTGTATTGGTGTTATAATGTTTTATCTGGGGTCGATCTTATCTGATATGCGTAAGGTATATAAGCTATCTAAAATGCTAAGCTGTAATTAAATGTTCTAGGTGTGTTGCTTCTGTTTATGAGTAATAGTGATGCCTCATCGGCCGATTTGATCGCTTTATTGTTCATTTGTCTAAAGCACACAGCACACTTTGTAGCCAGTGTAACTACGGGATATAAGACTTAACATCTCATGTCTCAGGATGGCGAGCGCAGGGGAATACCAAACAATACTTTGTAATTCAAGGTGTTGGATGGTGTTTCTACTGTTTATAGGCGCCCGCCTTGCCATCGCTTACCATCAGGCGAACGGAAAACTCGTCTCGTCATTCAATATAAACGTTTTTCTATTTCTAGGACTGGGTATTTTACGTTTATTAATTAAGGTTTCTTTTTGTTTTCAGGTATTGCGAAGGTGTCAGTTGGTTAAAGCAAGTACTTGAAACAGTTACCTTTTTATTGGTTATTTGAAACTGTCTCCATACCAAATTTTATCTTAATACGTTGGGTAGTTTTTGAGTTTAAGACGTTCAGGCAAACGGATGCAGCGGGGGACTTTGTTTTAAATTATATTTTTTTAGAACTTTTTAAGAGGAATAATCCCGACATACATCATTGTTGCATAACTTTAACCGTTTACGCAGCGCACGCAACGGAAGCTCTCAAAACGAATAAATTGTCCCCGTATTTGTAACATGTTTCATTACTGCTCCGCTCCTATTGGTCATAGCGTGATGATATACAGCCTATAGCACCCCATAAATAAAGGGCTATCCAACGCAAAAAGAATTTTTCAGTTTAGACCGGTAGTTCCAGAGATTAGCCATTGCTGCTCCGCTCCTATTGGGTATAGCGTGATGATATATAGCCTATAGCAATCCACAAATAAAGGGCTATCCAACGCAAAAAGAATTTTTCAGTTTGGACCGATAGTTCCTAAGATTAGTAAACAAATATAATGAGAAAGCTTCGAACTGCTAAGCTATCGGGAGTTACACGTGTCATTGTGAGTCAACCATAAAAGATAGACACATGCTGTCGTGGGATATTTTTTACATAATTTTAAGGAGAACATTTCCGTCATACATGATTTCTATGTAGCTTTAACCATTAAGGTTGCACACGCGACGGAAGCTTAAAAATGGAGTAACTTCTCCCGTTTTCCCAACATTTCCCTTCACTGCTCTGCTCCTATTAATTGTAGCGTGATGAAATGTATACTATAACCAGCACAGGAGTATGAAAAATAATTGTACCAAGTTTCGTTAAAATCCGTCGAGTAGTTTTTGTTTCTATAACGGTTATACAGACAGACAGACAGACAGACAAAAATTTTACTAATTGCATTTTTGGCATCAGTATCGATCCCTAATCACCCCCTGATAGTTATTTTTGAAATATATTTCATGTACATAATTGACCTCTCTACAGATTTATTATAAGTATAGATGATTCTCATGAAGTGTGATGCGTAGGGTGCATGCCATTATACTAATCACAGTGTTTTTGTTTTTATTAGGCCTAAGATTTTACGGATTGTTTTATGCTGGTATGGGAGTGAATTTTCCGAACGTAAATAATGCTACAAATAAAAATAAGAGATATCTCTTGTACGGTCATAAAGCCTTTCTTACATTAACCCATTTACCAGCGGAATGTTTGCCGGCAAACATGACGGCTAATGACATTACGTGTGTCACGGGAATATAACCTTATTATATACTTCATAATAAGGTTATTTTTCCGTGACACGCGTAATGTCATGTAACTGTCATGTTTGCCGGCAAACATACCGATGCTAAATGAGTTAATAATAGAATCTATAATTCTCTAACAAAGAAAATAATATTATAACCCAAATCTAAACACCCTATCTCGTCTTTTATTCCAACCTCAAATATACGAAAAAGGTACAATAAAATACGAATGATTTCCCATGGAAATTTACATGAACAAATCCTTGATTAACTCCCACCTTTTACAGCCACCTTCGGATCTTCGAATCATGTTTTATTATTCTGTATTCCACACGCGTCGTGGAGCGACTCGGAAGAATGATTTCGGGGTTTATTGTTGCGGGATTAAAGAGTTCACGCACAACATGTTGGACAACGTTGCGAAACAGACGTTCCGCGAAACCATATCGTACCTTCTACTAATAAATGACAGTTTGTGAAGTGTTTGGAAATAAACACAGAAATCACTAATTTATTTCATAAGACACGCCAACATATACATTCTACACTGAAAAACATATGTAATACAGTAAGATATAAGGCATATGTCTATTATAGATATGTACAGCATTCGCTATCACATACGTACACAAAGTTATTATAGTTAGTTACACTAATTGGAGGACTAAACCTAGAATCCGGAAAATTACTTCCGCATCTGTGTCGCAAAAGGATTTCCATGCAGGCGATGACAGATTCAAAGACTTTCACAAGAGCTGCCGAATTTATATATCAGGCAATCGTAAGCCTGCTATAAGCAAAAGCCTATGCCATCAACATGACGCGCGCTGTCGAGCAACGTTGCACGGTGACACGCCAATCGCTGCATATTGGCTTTAAAGTGTATTCAAACTGAAAAAGAATTTTGTTTGATTGCAATAGTGGACGGTTAAAAACACTAGCGATATATTGGCGATCTGGGAATCTGTGTCGGATTTGATTGCATGCCAGAAGGTCAGATGGGTCATCATGGTAAGTGACGATCAGGAAATGTACCGAATGGGCATGAAAGTCTATAGAGAGTACAGGCTTATTTAAAAGGCTTAACTGAGGGTTATTTTTTCAAGTCATATAAAAGTTATCATATTAAGTTATTAATGTCATATTAAGTTATTAATTTATAACCCTACTGAATTTTAAAGTGAGACAAAATGAAAAACTGAATACAGAAACAATTATTCTTAATTCTTTTGTTTTGTAATTTATTGTAATAAATTTTATCTAATTGAAAAGTCCGTCCTTAATGTTCTTTTTTAAATTAATTTACTGATGTATACCTTTCCCAGATAAAGTGGGTGTAGTATTATTTCACCCAGGATTGAACCTGTGTGCCAAGTTGCATCCAACTAAGTACTCGTTATAGAATTTTCTTTCAAAAAATATCGAAACTTCTTCAAATGCTATATTTATAATAGGTATTAGTAAGATCAACTTAGGATTTAGGGCAATTTCACAAAGATTTAAGTATTTCATTTGACAGTTACAATAGTCACCTTATGTAGAAATTACTCATTTTATTATCATTTGAGCGGATGGATTATAATGTGACTTTTATATTTAAGTCCGCTTATACATTTATTTTACAAGAAGGATTTACTCAGAAGTTATGAAATAAGTCCTAAGACGAGTGAAGTTTCAAAACTGAGCATAATATGACTTCCCCAGACGCCTGTTCTCAGAAAAATATAGTAGGAACATGTTCATCAGCCGTTTGTCGATCTTATTTCCGTATGTGAAGGAGCCTCTCGCTATATCGAGCATAAATTCCAATCCTAAGCGCGGTTACTTTTACTTCGAACTTGTACTTCGATTTCCGACCCGAACTATACCTACTATTATCAAACAGAGCTTTTGCCTGCGGTTTCGGTGGCGTGAAATTCGTCCGGGGTAAAAATTTTCCTGCTTTAAAAAGTCTATAACCCTTAAAAGTAATATAGCGTCCTATTAGTAAAAAAATCTGTTGAGTAATTCTTGACATTAGCGCGTTCAAACAAACTCTTTAACTTTATATACATTATAGTAAAATTCTATATATAATTATACGCGATTGCAAGTTTTACAGCCAGTGAATGAATTTCAGGTCGACCCCTATCGATTCGCCCTTTGTCCAACAATATAGATTGATAAAGCTCTTATCAGCGAACCTGAATAAAGGTTTAAAGAGAAAATATTTGCGCTTTTTGCCTCGAACGGGAACCGGGCATGCAATGCCGTTTATTGTCCACAATCACGAAATACATTTGACCTCAGTACTTAGCGAGATTGTGATTTGCACACTGCAAACTTGCGGGTGTAACCACACGAGGTTTTTAATCGAACTTCAAATGTAACTTAAACCCTATAATGTAACCGTTGGATCTTGAAAGCGTAGGAGCGGAACCGAACCCGTTTGATCGCGAAGGACCAGAGAGAACCGCTTGATCCAGATGGGCTGGGACCCGCACCAAAACCATTAGATCCAGAAGGTCTTGAACCAAAGCCGTTACAGCCAGATGGGGCGATGCCTTATCCAGATGAACCTGGGGCAGATCCTGATTGGCTTTCTTGAGGTTGACCTTCAACGGTTGACTTGCTATTCTTTATAAAAAAAATATGTGCTGTAACGTGCTATCCAGAACCAGTTTTATCTATCGCTGTCGCAAACAGGGGCACCTGTTTAGCGACTTTTTTATGACCTATGTCGTTTTTTTCACCTGATGTTAAGTGAAGTGAACACCAAAGAAAGATGTACAATGTTTGGCATATTACTCGCGTGTCTATTTTGTCACGTCCCACCACTGGCATGCGTGCCATTGGTTTGCCATCCCTGTCCCATATAAATAATAACCAGTATTTACAATGTCATTAAAAGTCGGATAACTGTTTACCCGTCGAAATAGACAAAGCATAATGTCTACCAAGCAGGAATCATACTAGACATTGACAAAATATTGCAGTATTTTTTAGGAAATATCGCTAAACGGTAGAACATTCATTACTATCAAAGTACACGTAAGTAGGTGATGTCAGCATTATATAGCAAAAGATAAGCTGCTTCTTCGAAATCGCTTGGAGTAAACGATATAATATTCTTCGAATGAGGATATATTTTACCCACTCCTTATTTAGAGAGCGTGGAGAGTTGATACAAAGTGGTAACCCCAAAGAATGTAGTGTTAAATAGTCAATCTAAGTTAACGTTTATTTTAATTTGGTACATTAGCCATACAGCCTCCGCAAACACGAATGCAAGATGTGTAATGTGCCTACAAGCTATCACAGTTCTTAGAAACTTGGAATTCTCATTGATATGTTTTGTGGTAGTAGTCAAACACGGAACCAAAGATACTTACGCAGAAGATTCTGTTACATACTATAGAATGTGGTGAGAACAATTCTATAATCTAGATAGAATAGGTATTTTGATAAATAGTATTTTGTGTCTTCCTTGTTGTACTCAACCAATACACAACAACACAGATGAACAGAGGCTCAAGCGTCGCCTTAATCGTCGTGGTCATCAGGAGACATAAAGGAACTTTGGGAACTAAAAATAGACTGTACAAAGTCCTTTGGATGAAAATACGATACAAAGTCAGCAAAACACACATTAATTAATAGGAAGCAGTAGTAACATCGGGCGACTTCTGTAAACAGTTTATGTTTTGCCATTACTGTACCCGCATTGTCTTTGTATCCATTGTAAATACACGTGGTATTTCTGGTTAAAGTTTTTTTACTCCTAGCATGGATGAATACTTAGGCTGTGACCAACGAAAGACAAAACGTGCTTTTAGCGCTAATTTTGACATTATAAGCACCTAATATACAGAAGTGAACAGTTAATTTCAATATGTTTTATTTCAAACTTATATTGTTTTTTTAAGACGTATACGTTGACTGCCTTTGGTGGTGTAGTTGTATTACGGTACGACTACAATGCTCAGGTCTCGGGTTCGAGACCGGGCAAGCAGTGATACTGGATTTTTCTACTCAATATCCTCCTGAGATTTGTGCGCAATATGACGGGATACGCACGGCGAAGTGTGTGCACCAGTTGCGCCTCTGCCTACCCCTACGGGAATAAAAGCATGAGTGTGTAAACATAATATTTGCTGTAGGTCTACACTCTACGAGTAAATAGTGTTATTTTCCTGTTGGGGCTCGTTGACACAGTGGAAATTACTGTTTAATACAGAACAGATAACGCGGTGAGTGTTCAGTACACTCACAACTGATTCGTAACTAGGAAAAAAGCCGGACAAGTGCGGGTTGGACTCATGTCGATGGGTCCGTACAAATAGTTTTTTAGTTATTAAAGTATATTTTACTACTTTTTACCTTTGCATTTGCTCTAATTGCTTCATGCCAAATTTCATGACTCTCAGTGAACGGGCTTTGATTTTGATTGAATAAGAAAAGATTGATAGACTGACGGAATACAAAGTGATCCTTAAAGGATTTCTTTTGAAATACAGAACCCATACAAAATGGGTAAAACCCACAATATAATCTGCATGGGATGAATGGTAAACGTCAAGTCAGCCCATAAAAAGTGATTACCCCTGCACAAAATATTAAAATTACACACGGCATTGTACTGCGGTCGCCCAAAAATCCGATAATATTAAATATTTAAAGTTAATTCTACACTTACACTCATCATCATCATCATTGGCAATTAACATCCCCGTGAGATGATTAAGTAGCGTTCCTAGATGCGAGGTACGGTATATACCTACGCTGATGACTTATCAGACCGATTCTAGCCCGAGATCACACTAGCTTATATTACAGTAGGTAGTTATACATTCCCACTACAAAAACAACTTAGTACATGTTATTAAATTTATATATACACCCAAATATAATCCGCACAATACATGATTTATTAACCCTAAAATCAATACTAAAATCGCCAACTTTGGAAACTTAAAGTTCTAATAGCCACGGGCACACCCATATTGAGTTGTAAAACTCTTATATCATACACTACGGCAGTTAATACTTATTCTCTCACCCCTCCTTTCCCCACGAGGTGCTCCGGTTCTAAACTTGTTCCCAAGTTGGTCTGTAAACCCATCTTCCTATTATGAACGTTATTTAGAGATTAACTTTTGCCATTCCTAATGGGCTTGCGAAGTGTGAGCATTTTGTTAAGAACGGAATTGTCTAGTCTTAATTTAGTCCATAGACTCATGGAATAATGGATCTTATTCTGATACAAATACGAAAGTTTATGAAAATAATTGGGTAAATGCAGAAGTCTTTGAACGGATTTTAATAAGACAGGTAGACATACTATCTATATATATAAAAATGATTTATTTATGTATTTCCCTTGATCACGCCATCACGCATGAACAGCTGGACCGATTACACTATTTGTTTTTTGTTGTGTTTGTTATTGTCAAAAGAAGGTTCTTATGAAAGAAAAAAATCAAAAAATTGCGTGAAAAAATAGAAAATTTAAGAAAACTTAACGACAATATTAATTTTACATAACTGTCAGTGGTTTGAAATAACTGTGAGCGATCGACAGAATGCGCGCGTGCATACATAGTTAAGACAGGACAACGTCTGTCAGATCAGCTAGTATACTTATAAATGTAATATATTTTTATCTCTCAAATATCATTTAAAATATTAATAATAAAAGTTGTAAATTTAAAACAATTTCAAACAACTAAACCAATGAATAAAACCATTTATCCTCTGTATTCCGCCATTCGTAGCCACAATAACATTTTTATGACGTGAACCTATATCAACACAAAGATTTGACAAATCTATTGTTTCAAACAATGTATTACTCACAATGGAGTTTAGGCCAAAATATTCAGTTCCGCGAAGACTAATACAATCTCCTTACACTCAGGGTCCCAGGAATTGTATTTAATCAGTGCCTTATCTTGTACCGTGTATTTAGCCCGCGCTTTCAATATTGTAAATTGTATAATTTAGAAATGGGCGGGATAAAGCGAAGTTTTTATTTTTGTCCTTCAAACTAAAAATCACGATAATTTTGTTATGAATATGTATTATGATGATTGCTAAAAATGCCTGTAAGTGGCATGCATATCAGCCAAAAATTATTTACTTACAATGTTTTCTAGACGTAGAGATATGTATACTGTAGATATACCTTATTACATAAATGTATACTTAATTATATGTATGAATGTATATTTTTGCGTCCAATATTTTAGCGGGAGTTTTTAAAATGTTATAACTAATGTAATTTTTTGTTAGGTTTTAACCGCGGATCTGTTGATGCAAATATTCTATATGAATTTAAAATCCCTATTGCTGACCCGGAATAAATTTTATTCGTATACCAAACACCCAAATCTCATTAAAGTCTCATTTTAAGCATTACTAACTTTCATATTTAAGATTTTTGTCAACTAACCAACAAACTTGATATATATGCGTACCTATAATATATCTACGATACTGTACGAAGTAATAACAGATCTGCGTGGAAATTGCGTCGCGCGGCCCCCGATCACAACTAGCAATTTATTTCAGATAAAGAGGTTAAGTCTTGCATTCCTTATTATCTATATTGCTCATTACGCAACTGTTGTGTTTATGCCCATTTCTATATATTAGTTTTATTGGAGTTTGAAGCCCGTTCAAGTTTTAAGGATTTTTGACGAATCACAACATTTTTTCATTAAACTAAAACTACGTAGGTGTTTTACAAACTTTTGCAGTAAATCTGTTTAATTTTTACTTACGTCGTTTCAAAGACTGCAGCCTTCATGATCACAAAGCGAAATAGGGTGTTACATCACCTAAAAAATAAGTCACAATGTAATTAAACTTCATTCAGCATTGTGTTTCCTTCCAACGGCCAAAATCATAAACTTATACATTTATAATATAGACACCAAAACAAGGATTAAAAAAGTGCAGTGTCGAGTTCAAGCATGTATTTTCACCCGAAATTATTATTGCATTTAAAAAATTATCACCTGTCGCAAGTCCCATCTATCCCGAGGGCTGGGGCTACTACTATGTCCTGGCATCCCTCCAGACAAAGTAATTTATTTACATTAAACATAATTATGCACGTAATTTTAACACAGGTTTTGGGGACGGTCCCTTGTCGTTTTTATTTCAAGGATATGTGAATTACTTTCTTTTTGGGACGGCATAAAACACAAACCAGACAGTAAGTGGAATCTATTTTTTAAATAGGGAGATATATTGCTTTGTTTGGAAGTATAAATCGATTATACACCTAAATCTTTACGAATTTTACAAACTAATGAAAACCACATCACAGTCCGTCGACTTCTTTAAAAATATTGAACAAATCTCTTTTGTTTTATCTTTCGTAACCTATATTATATTTAAAATGGTTCTTTTTTGTCTAACAACATTGTTAGTGAAAGAAGAAAGAAACATTTATTCGTACAATATTCTAGGACGCACACAAACATTGATAACAAGTTACAAATATTGCTGTGTTATTATATTTCTCTAGCCAGTATATTCTAGTTACTTTGAAGCCTAATTATAATTAAAGTAAATGACGAGTATCTACAAAAAAAAACCGTGTACCGAACTCAGAATTCCACTGTAGCTATCATGAAGTCACGCTTACCAGACAACTGGCCAACTCCTATAAAAGTATGTAGTAAAAGGTAAACTTTTTAAATCAAACAATTTAAAGTGTTATTCAAGTACCTCTCACTTAAAACTTGCGCGCTTGAATCAAAATCTGTACCAATGTAAATCAGAATGGTATCTCAGTTGTGCTCGGCTGTTTATTTTTCCTTTGCCGTGCAATGAACAGTCGGAGTCGCTGCGAGCGGACCCCGTGCTCTGTGGACACCAGTCTCACCGGTTTTGGACCCTCTAGCAACAAAACACCGCAACTTCACTACCGTTGTACTGCATTGCAAACTTAAAGCTGTTTTATTAAGGTGTGTTTTTGTGTAAGTGGCGTGACGTTGGTCACCATCCAGGGTTAGTAATGCAGTTTGGACCTTGCACAGTGAATTTAAGGTTGTTTTTATGGAGTTATAGTAACCGATTTCGATACAGCCGGTAGGCATACACCGCGGCCGCGTCGGGCAAAAACTGCGCAATAGAACGCTTGCAAATTACAGCCTTTTGTTATTTTATGAAACTTGTCTAGATGGGTTTTGAGTCATTTGGCTCTTTTTAAATTATTTTTCGTTGATATTTCACTGCGGTTTATGGTGCACGGCTGGTGTCACCCGCGGCTTTGCACTTTTTGTTCCAACTTCCATATTTCCCCGGGAAAAACTCGCGCAAACTACGCTAGCATTTTTTTAGGATTAATTGCACGGTTACCGAGCTTAAAAGTACGAAATGAGTTAAATAACGCTAAAATTATTCAGATTTAGATAAAATATGCATATTTTGAACCTTGTGTTATAATGTTTCTGTTTTCATTAAAGGTAGTGAAGGTAAAGATTTTATCTCATATCGGGACATTCAGACATATCTTAAGGTCGGTAAAATTTGCAATAATATCTCTCAACATCCGCCACGAATTCCGGATATAGGTACTTATTGAAAGTACACTTTACGGTCTCAGAAAGCCCGCACTGAGAATATTGATCTTTTTATACAGTAGAGTAGTTGCCTATATTTTATTTGTAAATTATTTCACATGAACAGAAAATAATACGAAACAGAAATTCTTTCGTCAAATCAACGTAAAGATTGGTTGAAAAAAAAGCATTTATTCATATTCAGATTATTTTTGTAAGCCAAAGTGACAGTATGGTAGGGTTATCGCACTATCTCTTTCCCACGCACGCATGTTTATGGCCGGCGACACTTAATGACGTCACAGTATGCTGTTATTGTTATTTGACGTCTACCACTTAAACCAAATTTCAAAGCTGTATAACTTTTAATTATTGCGTACATTTCTAAAATTCTTTATCCCTTAGATTTTGTATGACTTACACGTATGATAAATGTATTTTCAAATAGTGAACTACTTTATTGTTTTCTTATACAAATGAAAGTGGAGTCGTGATACCACGTTACTCATGAGCACTGTTTAGACTACACTGTTCTCCACACCACGTTATAACAGAACCCATGAAGCCCAATAATAATGGCGGATTTTTATATGTACAATGATTGCTGATGAGTCTAGGAAATTTATTGTGTACATTCTCATAGTGACCTCGTGATAACCGTTGCTATCTTAGATAGTAAACGGTTCTTTGATCAATAGCGAGAATCAGCCAATCGGAATGAAGTGCGTTTGACGTGCTTACAAATGACTTGTTATGATTGGTTTAATCTTCGCATCGAGGTAATCTATCGTGGTTATTATTGAAGTCGTTATTCCGGCTGTGTCCAAAACTCCTAGAATTTCTAAAGAATCTCAGAGATACAGTAATTTACGATCTAAAAAGCTAATGCATTACAAGCTTTTGATACAAAATGTATTAACGCTTATTACAGCAATATATTTCCGGGATATTCTATTGTGAGAGGCCATTGTCGTTGTGCGAGCCATTACACGGCCCATGGGGTGCGGCGTCAACACAAATACTCCCGGACAAAATGTTATGTCCGTGGTTGGATTGCTTAATTTATTACAATTGTCTTCATCCAGAGTGGTCTTGTGCTTGGGCTGAGGATAGAGATATATTCGATACTGGTCCGATGCACTTATATTTTTTTATGGATTTGATATGTTAGCTGCCTGGAATTGTTTTGCTAGTGGTGGTCCATATATCACAATTTCACGGAACTCTATCCACAAACTGTAGTTGAATAGTTGAGTCTCTGCTTACCTTTCCGAAATGATAACATGGCGAAATCTTCATCAAATTACGAATTACGATGTACTGCGTCATGTGTATGTGTTGCTAAAATCAATTTCATGGCTGACAGAGCTCAGCGTGGACCGTTCTTATTATAAAAGAGAAGTATCTTACGGGCTACCGCTGTCCCACAGAAAGCTTAGAAATAACAGCTTTCTTGCTTTAGACGCTGTTTAGAGCACGTAAAGCCGAAGGTCTTGCGCCTGATCTTTCTCTGGTCATGTGCGATTGTCCGTGACCTTTATTCGGCTAAGAGAAAACTCATTGTTTCTAATATTCAACAAAAAGTGTCACCAAACGCCTATTTCGAGAATAGAACCCGCTACTCGTCAGTAACTTAGCCACTAGACCATTGCCTCAGTATATTAGCACAGAATATCCCATTGTGTGCAGAGACGATAGCTGGCGACCATTACACGGACTAGCGCAATAATATTTGATGGTATGAGCATACATGCGATGGTATGGCTATTTTATACACTCCATGGTATAATTCTTTTTAGTAACTAAATATAGACTTATGATTCTCACCGGTGAGTAACTCAGCTGCACATTACGTTCTAGGTATGGTTCCTAGGTTGAAGAACAGAAATGTGGGAATAATGTGCAAAATTAAATGTCCATTATTGGTTATAAGATATTGCCTATTTTTGTTTATTGTTATATCCGTGTGCAATAATAAATAAAAATACGTCCAATTACTATCCGTATAATAAAAAATGTGAAATCTACGAATAAACCACGCGTACATAATGAAAGGATTGCACTAACATGGAAAAGGATATTCCTGATCGTACAGATCACTGTTTGCTCCAGAAAAAGCACGTCGCCATTACTACATAATCTGGGAAGGGATTTCAGCATCTCTAGCAAAGACGAAGAGTCTTTTCCTCCCTAAAAATCTTGGTAGTTCATTTATATTAGTAAACCTAGGCGATAACCTGATACATCGCGAACTCTCATCCAAGTTTAGTATAATCGGCTGATTAATTATCCAAACGGCCCACTTATTTGGTTCGAATCTCGGCATTAATATAGTGTATGGCTCGTGGGTTTGTTTGCAGAGAAAGGGGTAATATATAAGCTGATTGGTTCAGATGTAAATAGAGGCTAGACCATTCTTACCGAAGTTTTCTTATAACAGAAGTCAAGGTAGAGTACGAGTGAAACCTTTTGCAAGCTATGGATCCCACATGGTGATGGTAGTACAAAACCTACCATTATTTATGTTTGGGAACCTAACGAATGGACTATGTTATATGGTTCGATCAGGTTCAAAATGTTTATGCAACTGCTCTTGATATCTGCATGCAGTCAGTCTGATAGATCTTAGAACCTAACGCGATACTGTATACCACCGTGGTAAAGTGACCCTTGCACCATTAGGTGAGCGGAGTGGGGACCACATAGAGTGTCGACTAGCGAGAGATGATTATCCCAAACCAATCGCTACAATTATGCCGGCCTGTTTGAAAATTGGTATACAAAAGCTGATCAAGACACTTACGTGGACCACTATAGCAGCCATGCTTGATACCAATTATCTCATTCACACCTATGTACTCTACTCACCGTACAAAAAAATCACCACAAACAGGCATTCAGATCATCCTAAGTCCATAGCGGGCAGGTGGCGTTCATTGCTGTTGAATTATTAATTTGGCCCACAGATTTGGGCCATCTGCATAATCGTGGCCGCGATTAACGCCCAACGCCCATGTGTTAACATATTAATGCTCCTTTAGTTCGTTTTATCGGTATCTGAGTGTTTACGAATAATTTTGTTTGTTTTCGTAAGTCCTTTTAGGGTTGTGTAAATGCTTATAGAATTGAATAAATTGTTAATAACTCTCCCAGTGGTTGACGAGACCTGTGCTCAGAAGTAACAGTATGTAATACAGGGTTGATATGAGGTAACGGAACCGTTCATAGTCCACTAAATTTTAATTTCTTGATGAAAAAATATAAAGAAAATCCTACGATTAAATTTGCAACATATCACTACATATTATAATACTAAATATTACCAAAAAATCTTAGTATTATGGTGCACTATAGCACAAAAATATCGAATAAAAAGATGGTGCGACTTCTGAAAACCGCGCATTCTCCGGTCCCACTATCTTATAAAATTGTGTAATGAAGAAGAATGCTTAATTTCAAGGATATATCGGCTTTTCGAGAATAACTAAATCTTTGTGTCGAGACGACACAAAGATTTAGGCCTTTTTATTTAGAGTACATTCAGTACATTCGTACTCTAAATAAAAAGGTTCGCTGAGAGACTAATGAGACCAATCCTTACCAAATGGAAATCTGGACGCCGCAAACTACATGATTACGAAGTAACGAAATATACAAAGATTGATTCTTTATTCTAATGTTATGAAACATTGTTTGAAGATTAGTAAAAATCCTTTTTTTATTGCCTTAGTAGGTAAACGAGCAAGTGTTCCGCCTGATGGTACGCAGCATCCGCCGTCCATGGACAGAGGCACAGCCAAGCTGTTGCCTACCCGCCTTTAATTGTTAGCTATCCTTTTTTTTTCGCGTATAAAGGCCCCTATTACTACCGCCCAGCCTTCTTGGGGGGCGACTGAGCGGTTATGTTGGGTGAACCGTTGCCTTACGGCCCAACGAAGTGCCTACGTGGTCATTTATTTTTAATAAAATTTATTTACTAACCCTTATTACAAATGAGCGATATTTCAACCCTAATATAGAATAAATTATGCTATGATAAATATGTGGATATGATCGGTTGCCGAAAACTGTTGGCAAATACATGAAGTCAAAAGTAAATATCTTGCTATTAACTACTCGAAATGTTAATAATTTCTATGTTTATTTTGCACTTAACTAAATAAAAAAACATACACACATCACTTTTATCCCGAAATTGGTAGGCAGAAGTGCAAACAAGGTATCTACATTTCGCCATGCATGTTCCGTCCCATGATGTGATAGGGAGCGAGCCTTTCCAGCCTGACCATATCGAGCACAATTTCAATATCCGGACTGATAGTAAGTAGTGAAACCCAAATATCACTACCGGACCCATGATTCGAACCAGCGACCTTAGAGCAGTGGACTTACCGCACACACAATACAACTAAGCTATCAAGGCAAACAAATAATAACATTATGTAAAATTAGCTTATTATTAGTCTGTGTACAATGTCATTAATTGACATCATAAAGGCTGTTTGCATTCACATAAATAACATAGTAGTTGTATGTGTTTATCGAGGTAATGCTGTAATAAAATAAATAACATAACCGCTCTTTCATAGATATTACATAACATACATAACATCACGCATTTTATCCCCCGAAAGTATGCAGAGAGCGCAACTAGGGCACCCACTTTTCGCCAAATATGTTCCGTCCCATGATGTGATAGATATTACGGAATTCATAAAATTAGACGTAACAAAACTAATAATAATACTAAGACTATTTCTCACTTTCTCTCTGATCCTTTGTTTTATAAATGACAAATCAACGCCCCAATTTATATCAAGATAGAGTTCAATATTATCTACAATAATGTAAGGAAGGAGTCAATGCTATCTAAAGTTTATTTTAACGCCGCCTCGCGTCCTGTTTATAAATAAGGAACAAACAAAAACTCCGTAAGATCCGCAGACGTGCGCCAAATATCCGAAACGGTACATCCGGAGTTCACCACGCTGATTTGTTCCTGTTTTGGTAAATATAATGCTAGGGTTTGTTCCTGGTTGCGTTTGTGTGAAGATCTTTCCTGGTCAAACATTTAAGATTTTATTAGTTTAAATGATATATTCATGTTTCTTTATCTTAATGTGTGGTGAATGACGTAGTTTAAAATCAATATATCTTTAGAAATCTATACATTTTATAAAACAAAGTCCCCTTTTCTGTCTGTATGTTATTGATTTTCTCAAAATCTACTAAACGGATTTTTATGAAATTTGGTGTGGAGATGGTTTAAGACCCTGGGAAGATTATAGGCTACTTTCTATCCTGAGAAAGCGGAACTTTTATCTTAACGCGGTCGAAGCCACAAAGCAAAAGCTAGTACTACATAAATAGTGAATCTAGTTCGTTCAGTGACAGCTTAGAAGCTACATACCATAATTATAATAAATAGTTCCAGGTTTTAAATCTAAGTCGAGCAATTTTTTATATTTTTCGGTTCGATAAATACATGTTTCTTTCGAAATTAGTTAGGCGTTGGATAATAATTGCTCTGCTCTAGATATAATTATAGCAAACTTATTACCGCTTTATTTACCTTTCAGCTCTCAAAAGCATGTTTTACATACTTTTTTCACATTAAATTGCGATCTACATAAAAGCAATATGTGAGCTTAAAAGTGCTTTTGACTATGGGCTTTGAATCGATCCAATATGTCTCAAAAGCTACACAAAGGCGGTAATCCACATGTAGAAACACACATAACATACATAAGCTCTATCTGGTGCCTATTAGTAAGAAATGGGCTAATTAGGTTCGTCAACTCGTTAAGGTCTATGTATGTATGTATATGGCAGCATTGTTACTACCAATTCATCGATGATCATTAGGATGTCCACTGCTAAACATGGGCCTTCCACAATGATCTCCAGTTCGATCTATTGTAAGCGGCCCGCATCCAGCGACCTCTTGAGACTTTTATGAGGTCATCTGTCCACCTCGTGGGTGGACGTTCGACGCAACTTAAGTGATGTTTATAAAAACAAACATAGACTGTTTATAAGTTTTTCTTCTGGCTTTAGATCGGAAAAACGTGATATGGGGGGGGGGGATACTATATAATAATAAGATACTGGCAGGATACTATATAATAATAAGATACTGGCAGGATATCAAAACACTACTTTTAAAAAAAATATTTCAATATCTAAAAAAGTCATTATCCTAAAGATACTTTTGCAGCAATTTAAAACAATATTTTCTATAATCACTACTTACCCTCAAAAATACTTGAACGTAAATCTTTCCCAAGTCCGAACTTTCGTCTTTAAAGTTCAAATTTCGAAGAGTTTGTTGCGTTCCAGCACGACTGCGAAATGCGACGCTTGGTTGAACAGTGGAGCTGGTAGCTGCAGCGGGTGTACTTATAAACTTTATAATAATTGGACGGTGGTCCGATTCCCTAATCCTTTGTATATAAAAGTATTTAATGGACCGGATAACGATCGTGTTAACAACAAAACTATAGTGGTAAGTTGCGACGAATCGCGTTTGATCTGAGAGTGACAGTGACCTAAGAGTAAAAGATCTAATGGCAAAATTATAGGAAATTTAAGGCAACAGTCTCAGAAAATACAACTTTTTTTCTAGGAGCCCCCTGTTTTTATTCCATATAATTATAATTAATAAATAATAAAAACAATGCTAAATCAAAACATTATCCGTGCGTGAAGCAAACAAGATGTAAAGTCTATTGATGAGTCAACTATGAAACCATAGCGAGATTCTTGAAATTACATGAATAATTTGATAATTTTATACAAACATAACACATCCCTATACTTTAGAATATTAATTATTTTTATTATGGTATATTAAAATACATATTATGTAAAATTAAAACCTATGATTACGAAACAGACAGCCTAGTTAACGAAATCATCGTTAAAAATAATTATGAACCTATAATTTGTATATATAAACATTACTTTTATATATTATGTCAAAATTAATCATATTATCACGGCCTACATCCCATAACAACGGTTCTAGACAGCTAAACTATTATGTTGTTTGACATGTTTGTGGAATATTGTTGTCATGTATGGATGTCAGTTTTTGGTGTCACCGAATCTGACCCGTCAGCGTCAATATCTCATAAATATGAAAGGGCAAGCCTTCGGTATACAGCAGTTGTTTTGATGTCGCAGTCAATGTGCGAAATTGGGGAATTTTGCAAAAAAACTAGGTTGCGTTAATTTTTATAGTGTTTTTTTGGGTTGAGGTTGTTTTGACTGGATGTTTTTGCTTATTGTTTGCTTTAAAGTAAAGAAGGTTGATACTGCCTTTAAACTGATGGTGATGTCAACGTTCTAAAGATATTTGAAAAAACTATATACCTAAGACAAAATAAATTGATTTCAATAAATTATTTGCAAAATATTTAAAATTTCCTTAATTTTTGTTTATGAACATAACCATAATACATAGAATGGGAATTCAAATTACATAACGAATAACAATTTTTTAGAGTAAGTTCTATTTGCTTTATTTATTTCCCTTGTATGCCATGCTACAACAACCAAAAAACTACACAATAATAATTAGTTTGTTCTAGAAATACCTATAATCGCATATCGTCTGCGACAACGTCCGTCCAATTTGGCGGCGGTGAAATGTACAACACAGCACTTTGTACACTTTGTATCGGGCCGAGGTTTAGCATAACTCTACGATCTGAGGACAGGTCCTGGGAAATTACACCACGCCCTAAGATATAATGATAATCAGCTTTGAATGACAGTAGTAGTAGCATACATCATCAGCCGCAGGGTGTCCACTGCTGAACATGGGCCTCCACTAAAGATTTCCAGTAGTGGCATTAGAACGCGTAAAATTAAAATTACTTTTTATTGATATTTATTTAGTTCGAAACTTACACTTTTTTAATTTACATATACAGTTCAATTAATTTATTCAAGTGTGATTTTCAAGTACATATGTATGTGGTTTTGTTCAGTACCGCAATGTCAAAATGACCCTGTATATAGACATAAACTGAAAACAAAATCTGATACTATCTGTTCCACTTGGTTCCTGGAACAATTATAGAACCGCGTATTCCTAAACTATGACTTGGGGGCGAGCCTATCGCCATTGGGCACAAATTCCAGACTCCAGGCTGATACTGAGCAGAAAAACCCAAATATCACTTTGCCCGACCCGAGATTCAACCCAGGACCTCAAAACGCTGTCGTACCGCGCATGCAATACAACTACGCCACCGAGTCAGTCTCTGACAATCTAATTAAAGAAAATTCACCGTAAGAAAGGTTAGAAAAATATTAACTTTTCACATAAATCGTATAGTTGTTGACACTGGAAGCTAGACTGAGCGGATTAAAGCCAGCAGTCCCAGAAGTAAATACTGAAAAATGACATTACTTTGCACTGTTGGTTATTACGTTTTTATACAACGTAGAGGAAGCTGTTTTGTTAGTAATATAATAGGCCATTTACAGTACTGAAAGCTCCCGGAATAATAAAGGACAAAGCATTTCGTAAGTCATCCTGCGACATTCTATTGAATTTTATAAGTTTACTTTGGCTACAATGATTTTTAAACGACAATAATTCTTGAACTATGTTGCTTCACGTCAGAAGTAGACGAGGACATTTTTAATCACCTAAGTATCGCAGTTGGATTGCGTTCGCGGTACGACGCCGCTCTGGAGTCCCCAGTTCGAGTGCCAAGCGGGGCATAATGAATGTTAGCTTCTTCTGTTCAGTATTGGCCCGGAAAAAAATGTGCGATATTGCAATAGGCTCGCCCTCTATCACATCCTGGGAAGGAACACGCTTGGCGAAAAGTGAGTATTCTGGTTGCAAATCGATGGATAAGGGCATGATATGTGTTTGTTTGCTTTAATCCCCAAAAATATAAAATATTACGACTTTAAGACACAATGTCAGCTCTAAAGTTAGTACAAACCAAGATCAGCAACACCTTAATTATATAAAATTTCCTGGAAGTAATTATTTCAAGTCCTTTACCTTAGGATCTTTGTTAAACGGTCCCATTCGTATAAAACCATCTACATTTTTAAAGAGACGCCGTCGAGTCATAACTTTCCACTTAAACCGTCGCGCGTTAGTTTCCAATTTGTTAGTTGTGAGTTTACCTGTTTCAACTTACTTGTAAGAGACTTTTGGACATCTGTGACGTGAAGTGATATTTGACGCCTTTGTCAATAGATTATGTTTAAATAAATTTATAGGTGTAGGAGTATCTATTTTCAGTTGTTTTTGTAATCTTTTTAACATTGCTTTCAATAGATAAAGTATCTTATTTGATTAAACTCTAAAAATGTTATACAGGGGAAACCACATACTATACGTCTTCGCCTTTGCCGACATTGTGCCAAAAATCATCCATTAATACCGAATATTTTCACAAAAAATCCTGGTTATAGTTATCTGATATTTTTTATCATTTTGTATTTTAATGCGAATATGGCGTGTGCGTAAATGTATTTCTGACTGAAACTGTGATGTTGCTGCTGCGACTAATTATCTTAGAGTAATAGTAGTGGTATAAAGTCGCCTAAATTAGAATTACTTTTTATTAATATTTATTTTGTTCGAAACTTATTTTTTTTTTAATTTATATCTACGGCTCAGCTAACTTATTTTAAGTCTTATTTCCAAGTAGATAATTATGTGGTTTCATTTAGTAAAACCATTTCAAAATGGCCTTGTATAACATGCCGCATATGTTATTGCAACGCCATCAAAACACTCCACGACCCCTCGCAATCATGCTTCAACCCCATATTATGACGAATCAAAAGTATATCACTTTTTAAGCTCAATATAAACCGCGCAAAATGGCATAAAAAACGATTGAACCATCATCAAAAACGCCAGATGTGTGGCAACATCTGTCCGCAGGTAAGGTTCGCAGGGGTGCCGCAAATGTTGGCGCACATCGAGATATCGCTTTATAAATTGCGGAAGCGATGTTTGAAAAACGCGATGTCTCAATTTAGCAAAGGATGTGACATTCATTTTGAGTTATTTAACAAGATATTGACATATAGTGCCTTTTGATTCGAGAGAAACGTGACTTACCCGAGTTTGGAAATAATTCCTCCAACTGAACATCACAACTTAATATGTATAAATATGGTATACAAAGTCTAAGCTTATATTATTATGCAATCACTTAGATGTATATTAATCCAGAGACGCGAATATGAGATTTTATGTTACTTTAATATTAGCCATAATATGCCATACCTAATATTTACATAATATATTTTACTTTTTTTATTTTTCAGTGAAACTTTTTGTTACAATAATAGTATCGTGTAAGCAACGCTTTGTTTGCGATGTCAACTAGGTGTGTGCTCACCTTTAAATTCAAAACGAGTTTGTTAAGTTTAATTGTATTGCAGCTTTTGAATTGTGATGTAACTTGTTTATAATTTATAATTCTTGTTCGAATTCGTGTTTCCGAATTTTGTTGATTTACGACTTTGCCATTAAACATTTTAATTAGAGATTAAGGTTATAGCTTAAGGTCCATTTTTCATACATTTTGTTTCACCTTTAATCTGGGTAACTAAACAAGTATTGACAAGTAAAGAATTTAAATTCACGTCTAGTTAGTGATTAGTTCTCGCAGTTGAAAGAAAAACGTAAAAATTTCGTCGTATTAAATTTTAAAAGCCGAAATATCCATGCATATTAATTATTTTTACGTTTTTCTTTCAACTGCGAGAACTAATCACTAACTAGACGTGAATTTAAATTCTTTACTTGTCAATATTTGTTTAGTTACCCAGATTAAAGGTGAAACAAAATGTATGAAAAATGGACCTTAAGCTAATCAATGTTTTACTTGACTGTTCTTTATTTAAGATGAAATGAAAACAATAATATTTTTTGAACCAAAACAAAAAGGATAGGGTTAGATTCTATGATTTCAAACAAGGTTGTTCGATTAATAATAATATTTTTTATGCATTATTTGTAGATTTCCTGGTTATATGTAAGTAGTATGATATTTGCTTGACTCAATGTTTTTCAAAAAAATATCGAATATGTTATCGGAGATTGTTCGTTGCTCGCACAAGATAGAAATAATCATAGTATGGATTATAGGGAACATCGTTCCAACCCGGAACATAATAGTCAACTTTTAACAGTTTTCAAGCATAAACAAGTATATATATCGGGATAATTGAAAATATCCTTTAAGTAAACGGTGTCCCAACTGCCGTATCACTAATTATGATGTTTTTCAATTCGTAACCCAAAAATATTTTTTTTAGTTTCTAGTAATCGGATTCAAAACTAGTTTCCCTATCACTTGAAACCCAACTCAGTACATATTAAAAAAAAAAACAAACCAAAAGATGCCCAAACTGTATTTGAATCATTTTTTTTATAAAGTGACTTCATTGATAAGTAGCGTCCAGGAGAGAGGTGATTATTCCTCGCCAGTCGACACAATTATGCCGGCATGTTCGAGTAGCAACAGACCGAGTTACATATTAGTGTGGAAGTCGGGCCGTCACGGCACCAGCGGCAGATGTTTTTAATTGCCCCCAATTTAACTGATCTTATTGTTAAAGGAATGTCTTAGGGCTGGTATGATCTTTAACTGTTTTCTTGATTTATTACTAATAAGCAGTGGCAATATACTGCTTTTAGTATAATATAATGCATCTTTACATATAGTAGAATTGTTTTAAGGTAATAATTTAAAGAAACAGACCCCGTGGGCTCTTAGTATCTTGTGACACAAATGACCATGTCTTTTTAAGTTGGCCTTCAAGATGATCGTCCACTGCAAACTATGCCATGTATCAGACTGACTCAACTATACGAGCTAAACTAACTTAGTTTAGTTCGCGGTGGAGGATCGTCTTTATACATAGATTATTAGGTAGGTCTAAACAAATAATTAATTAAGTCGTGCTGTAAAAATATTTTTTAGGGTGAAAGTAGCCTTTGTTCTTTCCAAGGTCTCAAACTAATCCATACCAAATTTTATTTAAATGTGTTGTGTAGTTTTTGAGTTTCATGTGTTCAGACAGGCAGATGCAGCTGGGGAATTTGTTTTAAAACTAGCGCGTTTAAATAAACAAAAATCAAACAAATTCTTCAGCTTTATATAATAGTATAGATTATAAGGTAACAAATAATTCATTAAGGCGTGCTATAAAAGTTCTTTTTAGGGTTCCGTATCTCAAAAGGAACCCGGATCACTTTGTTGTCCGTCTCTTTGTCAGTTAAAATCTTTTTTTCTTAGGTACACGTAGGGGTATCAAATTAAAAATATCAAACACTGAGCTATACGAACTCTTTCAAATGTTAAAAAAAATAAAACCTGTAAGCCAACGTGATCAAAAGATATGACCGTTTATCTACCATATTTTCACATATTTTGCGATTTCACAAGGGAATTTAAATCTGGAGGCTACTTCTCTTTGACCTAGTTTCACCGTCAAAAGATTTAATATGGGCAAATGCACGAGCAAAAGTCATTTATCAACGACTAGCTTTTGCTCGCGGCTTTGCCCATTTGAAGGAGTTTTTAGGGCTAAAAAGTAGCTTATAACCTACCCAAAGTCTTAAACTATTTCCACACCAAATTTCATACAAATCCGTTCAGTACATTTTGACACAATCAATAACATACAGACATGCAGAAAAGGGGACTTTGTTTTATGATATGTATAGATAAATATCTCCCATTTGGCAATTACTGTTATTACCTCAGGAACGCCAGTCAATATGTAAAACGTTACAAAAAGAAACATTTAGTTGCAACAAAAACAGCCTTCAAAGAGGCATAAATATCAAATAAAAATTCCTAACAAAATTTGCATTTAACTTGGTAAACATTACGAGGAATTGAATTCTGGTAACTTACGGTCTCATCCGGTGTCGAGCCAACTTTATGGACCAGTGTCAAAAGTAATGCGTTTAAGATGTTTTATTGTGCGCTTTAAAACTGTTTAGAAGTCCCGAGACGGGATTGTAGCATCTATTGCTTTAAAACTTCATTATCATTACAATAATCATAAACAATGGTTAAATAGCTGTCTTTTCATATCGAAAAACACAAAGTTAACCGATCTGGGTATCAAACTCACGGTACATAGCCGTAGGAGGCTGCCATACCAAGAGATCAATGAAATGTTCAGAATTTACACAAGAATAACAAAGGCAAATAATGTCTACCAACACGCATAAGTTCCACCGCCCTAAGGTTGACTGGTAGATAATACCTTTGGCATTAAGTACATCTGTATTTGTATATGAAGTTCTAAATAGATAAATAAATAACTCAGTGTTTTGTACAAAAGGCATAACCAATAATTAGTACGAAAGTTCTGTAAACTATGATCTAAGAGTCCGGAATTACACTTAGACTGCATCGTAATCAAGTGAATTTAACATTCCTTTACAGCACAGTGGAGTCAGCTAATTATTGCTCATTATTAAAATGAAACAAGATATTTATTCGGGCCAAAGAGTTTTGTCTGTAATGCCATAGCATTGTGAAAACAAATTGAATTTACCTCTAACACTCGCTGTTGAAGGTCTGATCATTATCGACACCGGGCTGTGGTTCTCAAATGTTAAGAAATAAAGAGTTGAGGGTAAAAAAGTGAACGGTTTGTAAAGTGTAGGTACTACAATTATTAGTACTCATGTAAATAAACACTAAGCTGAAGACACTATTTAATTTATACATCGTGAATGCAATTTACAAAGCAATGGAAGATATCCCGGTGATCCTTCGTTACATATCACGCTTTTTCTTTTTCAGTGATAGGGTATATCATACCAACATTTTTACTATGCACAATTTCTGACTCATGGTTGATACTGAGCAGAAAACCGATCTACCCGACCTGGAAATCGAACCCGAGAATTCATCACAGCTATTATATCACGTACGTAATATATCGCTGCCGAGGCAGAAGTTCAATATCGAGTCTATATGTATGAAATAAGCAAGTTTGGGCACCGCTGCCGCAGTCCGTTGTTCGTGGAGATGGCCCACAAAGGGTGTGAAGACGTGCGGGAGAACGTTCCTAACAATTACCGCTCCGTACATACAATTTAAAATAACTGAAAAAAATGGATGTCGCTCTATGGAAAATTCTATTTTTTTTTATTGTTTTAAATGGTGAGACGAGCTTGCTATTCGCTTGATGGTAAGCGATACGACAGCGCATAAATAGTAGAGACACCAACTTGAATTACAAAGTATTTGGTATCCCACTGCGCTCGCCATCCTGAGACATAAGATGTTAAGTCGTATTATGTCAAGTAATTACACTGGCTACAATGTCCTTCAAACCGGAACACAACAGTGACTACATACTGCTGTTTGACGGCAGAAATAGACATTGTTGGTACCTACTCAGGCGGACTCTCACATATGAGAGATCATATTTAATGTAACTGTGGCATTATTGTCTTGTTTTTTTGGACATGTGTCAAAATTCCTTCCAAAATGTATAGAGATGAACAATTTACCTTTTTCTATCTTACCTTTAAACTCTTGTTTATTTTTGACCTTTATTTTCTTATTACTTCCTGTTTACTACAAACAATTTTTATGAAAACGCGGATTACGTTAAAATAAAATGGGTTGGGTAAATTTTTAAGGTTATTTTCGTGTTGCAAAGTTCTTCACAAAGATATCCAGTTGGCGTTAATCGAGCTGTTGATAACTAGTTCTTTAAAGTATTACTTAATACGCTATTATTATTTCTAAATTTTACTTTACTTCATAAGTTTATTCCATAAAAAAAACAACTTTCTTGAAAAATATTAATGAAATCGCTGTAATAAGTTTAAATATTACCTACAAACTCTAACATAACCTCTTCAAATTATAAGTACGTATTGAGAATAATCGTCAATACAATATTTCATCTCAATAGACAAAGCTTCGCAACAGTTCACCGGTCTCGTACTACGGTATAATCTGACAAGATATGATCCAATGCACGAGCTGTTCGTGACTCGGTGACGTCATGAACCGTTGCTCGGCCTGACGGTAGGCCCGCCGCACACCATGCATTTAATCAGTCAATAAGTTAATATTGTCGTTTGATAAGATATATTTTATTAAACTCGCACTATCTTTAAAATTTAGACGTTTCTTGAAGCTATACATATTTTTATCCTGGAAAAATACGAAAGCACCTTTATTGAAAAGGTTTTTCAAGCAGGCGGTGCCACGATTGTTTATTCCTCTTAGGAACTGAAGCGGTATTTAGTAAAATAAAAAGAACTATCACTGGCTACATAATATATATACTTTCATAAATATAACACAAACTAACCAACTGATACGACTGTCAATGACCTCTGCCAAACTGCCTCGATCTGTTAAACGCTCAATGTTTTTAAAGCAAAAAGTATCACAAATACATTTTTATCCTAACATTATTATTATTTAATTTAATATATTAAACAGAGGGAAATTTCAGTAGTTGATTGATCCGAAACCTGTGTTAAACAACGTCTATCAATAGTCCAAAGATACTTCACGTGCGTCATATTGGATGTGAGAAAGTGCATCTTGACAACAGCAACTGTAGTTTCACATGTGAATGTGATACAACTTATATAATTCAATGGATTGATAAAACTACGTTTAGTGATAAGTATATTGATAACGGAATTAGAACAAGGTTTTATACGTATTTGATTTATGTAACGTATTTATGGGTTAAGAATATTTGAGTTAATATAAATAAGTAGATAATAATATATGCTGTTATATTCATTTTTATTTCTTTATTCCCACTGCAGGGCATAACGCCGTTCTCTACTATTAGTGTTCTAATAAATCTGTTTTTGTTTTTCAGGTAAATATTAGCAGTTTTATGGACCGACTCATCAATTCTCAAGGTTTGAAAATACTTCTATTGACTGACCCTGTCCAAGCGATTTCTATTTTAATTCAGGCCAATGGTTTGCAGCGACAATGTTGTTGCATTTATACCGTCAATGAGGTTATCTTCTGTCAAATAAATCCTTTGCCAATTCTTCACAAAACTTGCAGTTCGGTGTTTATTGGCGCTAATGGTTGCATACCATCAGTATGACTTAAATCTACCATAAAATATCAATACTACTTCATTACGACATGTAATATTGATCGTACATCATTAAGACGACATATTACGACTCCTATGTTAATTCCATAAATATCCTATCAATATTTGCACTTAAACTTGATAGCGTGCGGCGAGCCTTAGCTTCCGAGCATTACTCATGCATTGCAGAGAAATGGCCGTGTCAATTTATAGTGGCGTTCTGCCGGAACGTGTTCAATGCACAGATGTTATTTTGTATCACTATGACCGGCGGGTCTGGTCGAGTCTTCACTTAACATCTATGGAGTAATCTCTGATAACTCAATGGGTTTTAAGCTTATTTCGTCAGATACAGTTATACTGTCATTGTATAAAATGTTATGGTTCTGCGAAGACTCACGCATGTGGAACTGTAAGCAAACTAGCAATTGAAACACCTTAAAATCAACCATAGTAAAACTAGCCCCCTTATTCATAGACGTTTTTTATCGAAGGACGAAGCATTGCTGTGATAACACGTCTGTTTCTCAGCTTTGTTTATCTGACAGCCAACTAGATTCAAGTTGTATCTCAATATTAGCTAATCACAACGGCCCTGTGTCCACACACTGCGAGGGCTGCCATGCCGTCAGCACTGAGAAACAGACTCGTTATCACAGTAATGCTCTGATCTTAGATAAAAAAAACGTCTATGAATAAGGGAGTAAGTTTGTAAGACAGTGGTATGTCACCTATCCCGGTCGATAGAGCCCAAAATCCTGTGGATAAGTCATGTCTACCGTGTAGACAAATATATATACAGTATACCTCTTACTAGTATCATAATTACCGTCTAAAAAAATATAGTACCATGTAAGAAAAAATTGCAGTCATTTTTAATATAAGCATAACAGAATCCTAGTATAGATGTTAATGTTTTCTTAAATAACACCCAAAATATGTATAACACGGGGAAAATTCTTACTAAAGAATAACACGTTTCGTACGCGTTTACTGTAGGAAAAAAATATGGCAGTCACTGATTTCAACTCATATGATGGTATTCAATTTTTAGTATTTACGTTATAAAAGTAAGCAGAGGTAGGAACAACACGGACTGATAAAATTATATTATAAGTATGTGATATAAAAATAATAATAGATATCCTTAACAATAAACTTGTCTGGAAGTAATTCCATAATCGACATATATAAACAATAACAAACAATAGAATAACGATACTCGGACACGACTTATTTAATTATGTTTTTGGTGATTCACATCAGGTGTGTCGTGAGGAGCGTGTCGTGCTCGGCGCGTGTCGTGTCATGTTGCCAGACGTAATATTTCCTTATAGTTTCGAAATGATCAGTGGATAAAAACATATTTCTATATCGAAGAAAAGACTTGTTAATTTCTTTATTGTAGATGTTTTCGACAATAACTTACCATGAGAGACCAAAATAAAATTTCTATTAAATTTTGTTAACTTAAATGATGATATATCGTCAGTGTTGCTTTCAAATAAAACCATCAAAAATTTCTTGATCAACTGCACCACCCTAAGATTGACTAGAGAGAATGCCTGCGGCATTAAGTCGAAAATGTATAAAGTTTTATTGTATATGTAATGCAAATAAAATAAAAACAGCTTTATGTTAAACGTGATAAGAATGCTTTATTCTCACAAAACTGTCTCACTTTTCTAAAGAGCCCTACATCTACTATATCTGGCATTGTGAATTTTAATTAAAAAAATACTCCACAAAACAGTCTTGTATTCTAGGTAGTTGACGCCAATATTTCAAACATTTGTTCTTAAGATTGATCATTGACCCTGACGCTCGCTTGCCTTCTGTAGTTTTAAGTGGCAACACTATTTTATGTATAATTGATTGCACTGGGTCAGGATGTATATGTGTAATTGATTTAGAATGAGTAAGTGATCATTATAGCCGTGAGGAGCTCCGGATGCGTCCGTTACGCGATAGGATGTGACTAAAGCTTTTTTCACTTTGAATCTTATTTTAATTAACGTAAGGAAGAAAGTTCATGTATTCGTCATTCATAGCTTACCTTTCTATTAATAAACTATAAAGTGGCTGCATTTACAATTGGCTTTATATTTTTTGATCGCACTGGGTTAGGATTAGGGTTGCCAGATTTTTTTTCAGTCTATAAGGAACAAATGGTCAAATGGGCAAAAAATACGGGACTTAAGTTTTTACCCGGTACAAATAAAAAGTAAAATTATTTTGTGACATTTTTTAATTTTTTTAGTATTTTTCCGAGGATCTAATAAATTTTTACATATTTTTATTCATTTTAACATACTTGTACCAATTAATACAATTATAATTATAAAATTAAAAACAGTTATCAAAGCTTTTTTTTTTAATTATTTAAAACCGAGTCGTATTGATATGTACGCAAAAATGCGAATGTTGCGTGCGTGGGTACTTGTCAATCGTAGATCGATCGATTTACGGGACGGAGTCTGTCCTGGATTTTAAAATGTGCCTAAAATACGGGACGTCTGGCAACGCTAGTCAGGATGCATTGATAGCAGATGAACGGTTTGAGCTGGTTTAAAATGAACCGTGGTCGTTGTAACCGTGAGTTGTCCGGACGCGTCCGTCACGCTATAGGATGTGACTTAAGACCCATTTTAATAAACCATTCTTATACTTTGCATAGATAGCGAAGGACCAATAAGGACGAAATTTGTTTGACGCGTTACAGCTCACTAATTTTGACTGGGTGAATTCTTGGAGATTCATTAGAAGTTATAGATTGGGATTTTATTGAAGTTAGTCATTAAGGGCTTAATTAATATCGATATTTTGTTTCTGGACTTTTATTTTATATTATATCATAATGTAAAATACAGAAATAAGTTTGCCAATGAGTTTGCATAAAGTGTGTGTGGGTTTTAACTTAGAACACAGAGGTTTTCCAATCAAGGCGTGTGTATTTTATACATTTAGACTTATTTAATAAAATTTATTATTGAAATAAAACTATTTTGCGAATATTATCGCGGTTTTATATTGCCTTCGTGACTACAGGAGGGAAAAAATTCAAAATTATTTTATTTCAATATCAAACATAAAAATCATTATATGGCTTATGATGTTTTGTGAGCATTGGCAAAGTATACGATACTTCAAAGTCCCCAGCCACATAGTACAATCACGATTGATTCATACTGCTCATTCCATGGTGCGAGAGACAAGCTAACACCAACCCACTACACAATTCAACATACAATGGACTATCAAACAAAGTCGCATACAAAACCCAACCGCGGGGGCAACATGAATTTACGTGAAAATATTTGTACGCGCCAAAGAGTTTTAACAAGTGAATATCGAGTGTTACGTCCCCGTCTCCCCTGATTTTACTTTCATATGAATGTATCGGTGACGTCACGAAAGCTTTGACTGTTATCTATAGAAAGCCGTTTGATCTCTGAATTGAATTTAAAAGTCGTCGCGATTCGAGTTTGGTCAGAATGAACCAGTTTGTCATAGTGCAGTAAAGTTAGTAAAGAAAGTAAGAAACCATATGGTGAAAACTGTACAAAATAGTAACATAACAGTAACATGCTGTTAGGCATTACGCAAATGCGGAAATTTCAGCAACTGTTCATTTCATAGGTCTTTGTTCGCAAATGCTTGTCATCAACTACGTAAAGCCCTATAGAAACAGTTTTGATGCCTGAGTTCAATGAGATTACAGGAAACAAAATGCCATAATATCTTTTGAAAAATGCCATGAGTACCTCCATAGACCCTTAAGAAACTCATAATAATATGATGTAATCCAAACATTAAACATATTCACAGTACCAAAGGACAATACAGTATTAAGTAACCTCCTCCAATCAATGTTAGCAGAATAACTTTATCCTCATATCCCAGTGAAAAGTTTTATCGTCACGAACAGACTAGGTTTCGTTATCAGAATCCAGGATTTAAATTTAATCCCGCGGCTTAATCCCGCGCCGACTTGGGGACGAGATACAGAAACCGGGATCAAACGGGATTAAAATTCATTTGTCCCGGCGACTGTTGGTTTTACAGAAACATTCCAAATTTTAGACAATTTGGCAAGTTCCAGGCCTGAATTATGATAATGTGTAGGCTTGTGTATTGTGGAGCAAATTGTGCAATTTTGGGAATTCTCAGTAAAATTCTTTTGTATACATATTATTTATATGACTATATACTTTTAGACTGAACTGAGATTACTCACCTCACTCTATACCCTGTAAAACTATAGCATTTCATGACTTGGATCTGACCATCTTGGGAAACACTGCATCTGTTAGTATGGTGTTAATCCAAACTTATCTTTTATAAAACTCATTATTTTCGTCATCCCAGTTTCCAATATATTTAGAAACCGCATTGGTAGGTCCTTTCTTCATTCCCTCCCAAAACACAGGAGGTTCATGTGATTTGTCACTATTGTTATCGCGCCTCTACGAATTGATCAAAGATTCACACTAATTAATATTTTTTGATCTACGGATGTTAACATATTGTAGGGTGCCGTTGGCAACCAATAAAGTGCATATTTGAATCAAATTTGAATGCTTCTAATTCTGACAATGAAGCAGATATAATTGATTGCCGAAGGGTTAATCATCTCTCGTCAGTCGGAATTTTTTCTGCTCAGTATCAGCCCGGAGTCTGGAATTTGTGCCCGATATGGCGATAGGCTCGCCCCCTATCACATCATGGGACGGAACATATTTGGCGAAAAGTGGGTGCCCTAGTTGCGCCTCTGCATACCCCTTCGGGGATAAAATGCGTGATGTTATGTATGTATGTATGTCAGTCGGAATTCTATTGGACTTCGCTCCACTTATCACCAGATACAGAAGGGTCACTTTACCATGCACGAATAAAAAAATAGTCATTCCTAACATACTTAAAAAACTCATATAGAGTTAAATAACTAGCTTAAAATCTCTTACAGCCTAAACATTTTCATTTTGTATTGTACTCCAAAGATGATTTTTTTCATTGAGTTGAACCTTGATCGTTACGCGTCGGAAATTAGACGCATTCGAGTCGGCAGGGCTTCATTCAATTCGCAACTTTATGAAATGAATCTGTACAAAGAGTATTTGAAGTTTATGGAGATCACGGCCGGTACTTGATTTTTTTTGGTTGTTTGAACAAATCGAAATATACAATAGTCTTTGCTCGCGGCTTCACCCGTGTGTACGAGCCTTCTTTTGCTTTATATATTTAGATAAATAAACGCTTTTCAGAAAGAGTAAGCAACATCGTTAAAGCGCTGATGGTTTGTTTAGTACATCCCGTGTTACATAATCGCCATATTAAAAAGTATACAATTCCGAACATCTTAAGAGTGTTTTTATTTTAATATGAATACCTAGCCCGAGAATCGAAGTCAGAGCCTTCCGTTTTACAACCCAAAGAACTACTCAGTCTTCATATCATCATTAAGTACTACATTCTTTTGAAATCACCCCCTCGTACATTCACAATACCAAAGCGTAGCCGGCAAAAGGAATGAGCCCTTTTTGTATACGACCAGCCCATAACAGTGTTAAGATATGTTTTATTCGAGAACATTCTTCAACTGCCAATCCATGCCTCGCCCATCACATTCACATAATCTGACCTGCTTGATATAAATTTCTATTTTACGTAACCAGACGAAGGTATAATTAGTTGTAATAACTAATCGCCCTTGATTTCCGTCGCGTGAGAAGATGTAGCAATACTAAACAACGTCTCCGTTTCAAAATTATTTTAAAATGTATATTTATGCGTAAATATTGCAATAGAGTTATATATTTGTAGAAGACTTGCAAGAAGTGATATATTTTCTTGTTAATACAAAACAAATAATGAGACTAAAGACATTGAACAGTTTAGTAATTTACTTTTAAGACGAAAAGATCTTTTGCCAAGTTAACAATGCTTTTATTACCATAAATAATAGTACTATAACAGTGGCCAATGGTGAAATTTCCGAAAAGAAAACGGATACAACATGATATAGGTACTAATATTAATAAAGCGATCTGTTAATCATTCTGATGAAAATTTGATTTTACATAAATTAAGAAAGTGAAGCCGGTAGGAATCGGGTTAAATAGACTGTTCCCCCACTGTACTATAATTACCAATCACTTTCCCTGACCCAGGAATCGAACCTGAGGCTTCAGCACGGCAGTCTTACATATAACTAGGCCACTGAGGCACTCCATTCTCAATATTGACTAAGTAAACTATAACTTAAAGTATACAGACTTTACTTTGTTATCTATATAATTTGCGAAGGTCAGTCCGTAGGTGTAACTTAGTAGGGCTCATTTGGGTCGACCACTTAACTGCGACAAACAAGGCCCATCATTAAGTTTTCTTCGCATAAGTCTTGTATGTAAATATTAATAGTGATGTGTTGTAGATGTGAAATAAATACGAAAAACATAGAAATTCTTTTAACGTGGAGAAGTAATTGTGCTTATGGACGGATCGGTTTTCTAGCTTTTCAAAATATACTCACGCTTCACTTCATTTACACCAACTCCATTGAAATTATTTTGCCATGCTAGACCAAAACAAAGATACTAAAGTTTCTCCTACTAATTGACAATCCAAACATAACAAAGGCAGCTCTCAAAACTTTGCGTGATGTAGTTCATGACAATGGATTTCGTAATGAAATGCCTATCTTTAGTAACAATGTGTTCCAAAATACATTGATTGAACCAGTTTAAAAGTCCACACGTTGAGATACGTTTAAAACAAAATATGTATAAATATTTTTTACATTTAAACATTTTGTCGTGATGCCAACTTCATCGGAATGCTTGCTTATCTTAAAAGTAAATAAGTATTCTCATTGTGCTAGATAGTGCTCGGCATCTTGCAATATCCATTGTAAATGAAGAAGAAAACATTAAACATTGCAGACTTTTAACTGGGTGTGTGATAACTGATAAGCTGATAATAAATGCTGTAAGCATGAACAGTAGAAAGGTCAGAATTTTCTGTGGCACTGTACCACGCTCATCGCTTCTAAACATGAGATGTTATAGGTCAAAACACAGACTGTTTCGACAATACCGCCATTATAAAGAAAAAATAACTATCGAACTTTATCAAAGTTGAGTTAATTAATAATTAGTAAAAAGAGAACTATCAAACGAAAAAAATCTCCGTATAAAATGTTGTGTAGCAACGTCCTTCTTCCTTATTGTGATAGAATAATACTAAAATATTATACTATATAAAGAAATTTTAAGCTGTTCCTTTGTCTAAGAAATAAATTGGAATGTTATAATCTGTGATCATAATTTACAATTGAATACAACAATCCCACATCACAAAGCTTACAATTTCGACGGACAAGAATACCGAAATCGTCCTCTATTATACGAATTTGAGAATTAAACACACCCCATCACTAGATATCGGAGATAAATTCGCCCTACCGAAGGGTGGTTCACAATAAGTCAAGTCCTAAGTAAAGAGGGCCCGACCCTCCGAGGAACGATGAAAATGTCATAGTGGAGAAAAATCGCCTCTCGCGAACTATTTGATTGCGCGCGCGGTCTGAGGGCTTGAATTGTGAGGGCTTTGACGAATTGAAATGTATGGGGCAATGACCTGTAGACGTCGATCATTGTAAAGGGGTGTTATGGGATCAATTGGAATCTCGAGTATTTCAATGGTGTAATATTTTGAAGGTACCAGTGATGAAGGATCGACATAAACCGATTCTTGTCGGCTTTCTTTTCCTAATTTATGTAAAGTTTAATCATAAGAACCAATAGCATACCGCATTCATACATAGGTATTACTACATACATAGTACTTATTTATATATATTTTGTCAGGTTCTCTTTCGGAAAATTTCACCATTCGCCACTGGAAGGTACGTGATTTCAACAAACATGTAGTACTTAGCACAGACCATAGGTTTAGACCTTTTCCACCACGGTTATTTTAAAAGGTGTTCGAAATACCGTGGTGTGCAATTCCGACATGACCATCCTCATTCCTCTGGAATTCCGAAGGTAACACACTAGATTTTATTACGAAAAATATGTATTGTCGCTACTGTTCGGTACAAAATATATTCAATGTTTTATCATTACGTTGCATAGGATTTATTTATGCTTCTTATGTAAGGAAGTTGTTTCGGGGATATCTGATATTTCCTTATAGCCTTGTTGACCATATTTTACGACTGTCGCGGGAACTGGGTGAAGTATAAGCATACCAAAAAGGTTATATTTGTGAGTTAATCAGTCTGATCGATATGTTGTTCAGAAGGATGGTATTAATCGCCTTAGCTTGGTGTTACAGTCTAATGTGTATCGTGGTGGTCTCTTGTTTGCGAGGGGCCGTTGGATACCACCGCAATGTCTATATCTGCTAAGCAGCTATGTATTTACATGTATTGTTTGAAGGACATTGTAGCCAGTATGATTACTGGGCATTATGAGGCTTAACATCTCATGTCTCTTGATGACGAGCGTAGAGTCACGCACTTTGTAATTCAAAGTACTGTATGGTGTTGCTGCTTTATATAGGCGATCGTATCGCTTACCATCAGGCGATCGGAATGCTCGTCCCTTCATACAAATGCAATTAAATAATTGTCCGAGGTCTGGAAGGTCCTGAACTTGGCAGATTTGTTACATTTTTCTAGCTATGTTAGGTTCCATGCCTATGTTCCAAATTCCGCTGATACTCAGCAGAAAGTCGCAAAATCTAACCCAGGGCGCGAACCCGAGCCTTGAGCGATCTGCACCGTATGCAACACGCCATTGAGCTGCTCGAGAACAGATTATAAAATCCTTTCGCCATACCTAACGTGCCATATTGTATCCGAGCAAAACCTGTATATAAACGTACATCAAACGTTGAAACGGCGTCGGGTGTCGAAAAAACGTATCGGGACGTGGTTATTTATTTTAGCTGCCACCTGCGGGCTGGAATCTGGCGTGATTTCGAATACGGTTTTTTAGGGTCAAAAATACTCGGAAAATGGACGCGTTTCATCTTTTCTCTATGTTTTTTAGTAAAATTGCTGTACGATGTGATTGTTTAATATCGACGATTGAGAGGCAATCATATCTAAGCGATACATATACCGAAAATGAATTATATAAATATTTTGAATTGCCATTTTTTTCTGCGTCATTTGATCTAGGTTTTGTAGGTCTAGGACAATTTTAATAACATTAGACTGTATCTTTATAAAATAAAAAGTTTAATTGATATGAATTTTCATATTAAAATCAAATTTAAAGCAATACTCAAAAGTTTCCTGATTTTCGCTCAGATATTGCCTTTCAAGCGTCGTTATGTGGATTGATCCGGAGATAGCATCTTGGTTAATATCGACTTTTATTGAAGGAATACACTGATACGATATTTATTTATTTATTGTAAGTTCTCCAAAAAAGATAACACATAAATCAATTACCGCTTAACATAAAAATAAAATATGGAATAAAACAATGTGCATCTTACATCTAAGGAGACACAGCATGCATTAAGTATTTCAGAAAATAAAAAGAAAGAAAGATATAAAATAAACGTATCGCACAAAAAAATAAGTAGTTTAAACATGACATATTTTGGAATTAAGTAAGAACTATAAAAAATATATAAAAAATTTAAAATCTCTTAAATTATTATAATTAACGGAAATTAACAACAATTTAAATAATAATAATTCTTCTTTGGCCAATATAAATTATAAATTAATTAATAATACAGAGAATAGCAATTTTTAATATAAACACACACAATTAAACATTTACAACATGATATTTTTTATAAGAACGATAACATATAATATATATAGGACGTTTACTAGCATATCAACGCTTGTAAAGTACCAAACTTATACACCGTGACTATCGCATGCCCCAGTCTCTAGCATAACCCTTTCGAGGGGTGGATAGGCTATATCCCTTTGAAGTCGTGTTCGACTAGAAAATACTCGGCTCGGGTAAATTTGAATGCGGCGCGAGATGGTATATTTCTTAGTGATAGATTTATGTGTACAAGGTTCGTGAGTCTATTTTATTAGGTTGGTTACATTTAAGGATATTGAAAGTGTATAAAATAAGTTTGATAGTTAAATATTCAATCTTCTTGACGTTTATTTAGATATCTCTTACATAATAAATTAATGGATCCCTCCTAGCAGTACGGCGTCACGGCAGCCAATCTCAGCGGAGATTAGCCAGGTACGAAGGATATTATAGTGCACAAGTGTGTGGCAATACACAGGTGCACTCTGTTCCTTCAATTTCATAATTCGGTGAGACGGCAATCCTACATAATATAAACGTGCTTTCTGAGGAACGGGGGTTCACACGGCCAACTTCCTGACTCCGAGCTGCGACTGAGTAATTTTTAAGATGGAAAAATCCAGTCCCAATTATTTTTGGCCCGACACGGGATTCGAACAGACCTCAGCGCGTTAGTCATACTCGTACCGCCTACGACTTACGCCACCTAGGATGTCGAAGTTACAATTTAATATACTAACAAATAAAAAAAGCAAATTACAAACATTTAAAAGGTCTAGGTTCGAAGTGTACTTAAAGTAATTTAATTATGCACTACAAATCTACAAAGTAAAACAATAATACTGCCTATAGAATATATAACAACAATATTAAAGATAATGCGAAATGACATAACCAAATTGTGAGATAAATGTAAAAGAAAATAAATAAAAAATACTTTAACAATTGATAATTCGACCTTAGGGCGTCAAAGTTAATTTTATTTAATACTAGCTTCCGCCCGCAGCTTCGCCCGCGTGGATTTCGGACTTCAAAAATGGAGCCGGTCGCGAACGTTCGAGAATGTTCGTTTTACGAAGCTACTCGCTAGGTGATTCGCTAGCCTCTAGGTGCCAAGCAAGCCGCCTGCCTGTGCGTTTGCGACCTTATATATATACAAAAGTAATCCTTATAGCATGATTCAGTATTCACACGTGATAGCTTATTATTAGCGTATTTCATGTATAACTTTGGTGTTTCTATACCGATTTCTATGATTTTTTTTTTATGGAATATTTAATAATGTTAACTTTTTTAATTAGGGATGACTGAGAGTGTTATAGACGTAAGAGTAGACAAATATAATGAGAAAGCTTCGAACTGCTAAGCTATCGGGAGTTACACGTGTTATTGTGAGTCAACCATAAAAGATAGACATATGCTGTCGTGGGATATTTTTACATAATTTTAAGGAGAACATTTCTGTCATACATGATTTCTGTGTAGCTTTAACCATTAAGGTTGCACACGCGACGGAAGCTTAAAAATGGAGTAACTTCTCCCGTTTTCCCAACATTTCCCTTCACTGCTCTGCTCCTATTAATTGTAGCGTGATGAAAAGTATACTATAACCAGCACAGGAGTATGACAAATAATTGTACCAAGTTTCGTTAAAATCCGTCGAGTAGTTTTTGTTTCTATAACGGTTATACAGACAGACAGACAAAAATTTTACTAATTGCATTTTTGGCATCAGTATCGATCCCTAATCACCCCTGATAGTTATTTTGGAAATATATTTCATGTACAGAATTGACCTCTCTACAGATTTATTATAAGTATAGATAGAAGATAGATATAGATAGAAGATATAAGTATAGATTTCATTTCGCCACTTCCATTAATTGTTACTCGATATTGCAAGATAAAAAACTGTATAACTTAAACTAATGCACACGTTTATATATTACTAAGTCAGTTAAAAAATATCTTGCAAACATAATTTTTCATTCTTACTTATTTGTTTTATATCTATTGGCAGTTATAATATGCGAATGAACCTACAGTCATCAATAGTGTAGGGTTTTTTTTTTATTACTTTGAATGACGAGACGAGCTAACCATTCGCCTGGTGGTAAGCTATACAACCGCCCATAAACAGAAGAAACACCAACCAACACCTTGAGTTACAAAGTATTGTTTGGTATTTCACTGCGCCCGCCATCCTGAGACATGAGATGTTAAGTCTTATTATTCTCAGTAGTTACATTGGCTACAATGTCCATCAAATCGGAACACAGTAGTGACTGCACACTGCAGCTCGGCGGCAGAAATAGACACTGCGGTTGTATCTACCCAGGCGGACTCTCACATAAAATGTGGATTTTGCCGTGCGAAAATTTCCTCTGTAATTACATTAAGGGAAATAAGCTAACTACAGTGGTCCCGCACCGACTACCCCTTTGGGGAAACGGCGTGAACCGATGTCTATTTATACTATGTATAGTGGCCTATTTTTGATTTCGTAATGCAATACATCGTTAACATTTAAAACAATAATTATGTTTCGTCGTGACCTCTAAATCAGTAACCATTTTGCAACTAGAGTAAGAATATATTGATTAGGCAATCAATACTCGATGCCGACACAAAAAGTTAATATCGATATTTAATCTCGATTTTTGTTCTGACTTTTCTTAAGATTTCAATAGCGTCAATAGATTCGAACAAAGAGAATCAATACTATCAAATCACTACATAGTATAAAACAAAGTCGATTTCTCTGTCCCTACTTTTGTATGCTTAAATCTTTAAAACTACGCAACGGATTTTGATGCGTTTTTTTTTAATAGATAGAGTGATTCAAGAGGAAGGTTTATATGTATAATAACATCCATTAAATAGTGGAGAAATATTGCAACCGTACGAAGCCGGGCGGGTCGCTAGTTGAAAATAAAACATTTGTTTTTTGTCGATGCATTATAATTAATATGTCGATTCGGTAATCAATACTCGATGCCGATACAGTAAGTAAATTATATTTAATCTCTTAAATTATATTTAAACTCGATTTATTGTTCTGACTTCGCTTTAGATTAAAATAGCGTCAATAGATACGAACAAAAAGAACAAATACTGTCAAATTGAACAAAATAAAACCTTCTTTTCTTATGTATTCTTCACTAAATCACTCAATATAGACATAATGTTGCTCAATCGTCTCTATAGGCGAAACTAACCGAGAAACAAATTAAATCAATACATTAACCGATTAGTTTAGCGAACGGTTACTAACATAATTAAAAAGCAATCAACTTAACTGCGACTCTGGAACGTTAATTATTTGATGAATGCTTTTTGTCAAAAGGCTTTTGGCTTTAAATTTAGAAGTAATGGGAGTGGTTCGATTCAAAAGCAGTTTGCGGAATACTTGAATACAACTTATTGGAGCGAGTTCTGGGATTCAGTGATTCTCAAAGTAATTCCTGAATCCGTATCAGACTAAAACCAGCTATGTAATATACTGCCGTGTAAGCTCAAAAGCGGTATTAAAAAAAACTTGATTTTTATGTCGTAAAATAGCTTAGAGAATTACCCATCCCATGAACTAACCTAAATAACGGTATCTTGTTTAGAACTTGTTAAAAAAACCTTAAAGAGTTTCTCTATCTCAATTTCACATACAAAACTATAAAACTATATTTACAGAACTTCGATTATCTCGAAATAAGGTTTCCTTGACATACCGCTTTTGCGCTTAGCACGGCAATATACGTAACTTGTAAGTAATAGAATCAAATCCAATATATAATAATTATTAACCTAATGTTGGTTATGGACCCTCCTTTTTTTAGTAAAGCATAATGCCGCATTGCATCTGATGGTAAGTTAGATACGGGCCAAATAATGTCTGACGAAAGATCATTATCCCTCGCCAGACAATTATGTTGGTCTGTTTGGAACCGGATATACACAGGCTAATCTCGAAACGCGACCCATTACATCAGCCACTAATCGGTACATTATATAATTTAATTTTCAGCACGTTAGGGTCCTAATTTTCTCTAAACATATGATTTGTTTAAATAAGTCTCAAGTACAACCTCAAATTTTATCTCGCCTAAGACTTAACAGCCACTTAAGTGTCTCCAGATGTCACTATCGAGGTGTTAAGTGGCTAATACAGATAAGCAAAGTTGTAAAGGGAATCTAGAACGTATGTACGAGTGAAATACCTGGATTTAGAACTTCATTAATGTTTGATTGTCTGGTATTTTTGGCGGAGATCTGTCAGTTCGAGTTCTCTAGACTATTTCCACTTATTACTGAAATGTTTATTGATAGAGGGTGAAATATTGAATAGGTTTGTTTAAATATTTCTGCTTTATAGTCGTTAATTGGCTTTGCTTATCGTAATGCTGATGAGTTCTCAAAAACCACACATCACACCTTTATTTTAAGGGCAGAGGTGCAAATAGGTCGCCTACTTTTCGCCATATATATTCCATGATGTGATAAGGAACGAGAATGTTGCCATATCGGACACAATTCTGACTCTGAACCGACACCGACTAGAAAGTGAGTTATAAGTGTAACGCAAACGAGATAAACGGGTCATACTGATATTTTGAACAGACAAGCCAATGTGGCCGAATCAGCAGTTTTATCTTTTCATATACGAGAGGTAGCCTAGTTGGGTGTGGAACGGACTACCAAGACGAATGTCCGCAGGTTCAAATCCCAAGGGCACATATCTCTGACTTTTCTAAAATCATGTGTGTATTCTTTGTGAATTTATCTTTCGCTTTAACGGTGAAGGAAAACATCGTGAGGAAACCTGAGCCTACCTGAGAAGTTTTCTATAGGAATTTCGAGGGTGTGTGAAGTCTACCAAGTCCAGGGTGGTGGACTAAAGCCTAATCCCTCTCAGTAGTAGAGGAGGCCCGTGCTCAGCAGTGGGCAAGTATATAATACAGGGCTGATATTATTATTATTATATACGAGAGATCAGAAATTGATTATCATTCCGAATTCTTTTCAAAGGGAATGTTTTCGTCTGCAATGGAACGTAATAGAGCTATAAAAACACATTAAACTACTTATATAGGGGATGGAAGTTGTTAAATGAAATATACGTATAAAACCCATCGTCGATTGAATACTGAACATCGAGTGCTGCCAAATTGTACAGTGGTCGCCAGTGAGTCAGATTTCCAAATAAAGCAATGATAATTTAACCTAGTTCCGATGGCCTTAGGTAACTATGAGTAATGCTGACTATATTTCATTTGTTTTTATGTTACTTGAGTAGTGTAATATTGAACGTATATAATAGATAAACAATGTTTTGGTACTGGCACGGCACGTGATGGTAATTGGAGTGGCGTTCAGATAAAATATCCTTGAGGTGGTTGAGATGGTTATTTTTCCCAGTCAAATTATGTCAGCCTGTTTGAAACCAAAATATACACAGGCTGATTCCGGAACGCAACCTTACGTGGACCAATATGGCGGGTTTTAACACCTTGTGTACGGCAGTCGCTATCCGAGCGGATACAAATATTCTACCACCTGTCTCACTTCCTTTGATGTAAACGTCACTTTACAATACTGACCCATTATAATCATATGTTACACACAGCTTAGTAAGAGTTGTGTGCTCTATTTCTTTAATACTGGCAGCTCAACCTTGATTCTTCAGACATTGTGGGTGTTCATGACCGATGGAGTTCTTTTATAAGGTGATTTACTTGCTAGGCTATAAAAATACATTCAACATTGAGACCTATGATGACATATTGTGTGATGATTCATCATCATAGGCCACAGTGGACCATAGTTCATCATTAAAACGTTTCGCCAAGTTGTTGCAGCCTACATACAGTGAGTTCGCGCGACCTTGATCACATGAACTATGAATATACTTGACCTATGAATATTTTATTGCGTTCCGTTTGTCGAACACGTGACCTCACATGTTGCAGCTGGCTCATTAATAGCTGAGCCACTGTGACTGTACAGCTAATACGTTTTTTCCATTACGTAATGCATATAATATAATTCATCATAAGAAAAATTTATAAAGACGGAATGTAGTGACAAAACTCATTTTCTTACTTAGAAATAAATCTTGCCGTTGTATTTATTAGAAACAAAGATGCCGGAATCCATTACGTTCGATTTAGATAAAAAAATACCCTGTTTTAAATTTGGAACAAAAAACAAAAACTATAAAAATCCTAGACTAATCAAATCGAACTTCAATCCATGTTGTCAAATAAACCTATTTTTAATATTCACAAAAATACCGTGGTTTTTGCCGTCGGAGCCTGCATCGCCGGCCTGTCCGCTGTGGTTTGCCGCCAAAACTATTTGACTGGAATTCCAGCGAGTTACGTGTAAGGTTACCACACGTTTTGGTGCTACGTAAAGTTTCGAAAATAACAGGAATACCCTCATAATTGCATGGTTACTAAAGAAATTGAGCTTATAGAAAATTTCAACTCACCAGAATCCAATTTTGATCAATTAATTTTCTATTTGTTTTCAGTTCTCATTTGATATAAGAGAGACTTACTAAACAGTGATTTGTTAAAACAGAATATGTATTATTACAATTCTCTATACTTATACGAAAATATTGAAGTAAAAAGGTAAAATACTGTTTTATGTTAGTACAAGATATCGTATATTTTCTCAGTAAACCAATTATATAATTAGGCGCACGACCGAGCCGTAACAACGCGTGCAGTTCATAAATGTACGGGAAAATGTAGATATTGAGAGGAATATTCTAAAAAAACGAGTTCATTGCAGCAACGTACTGGATGAAAGAAGATAATCCGTTTATCTATTTATCTTAAAATATGGATGCAAACTTAATAATCTACATTTTATATCGTGTTAGTAAGGTAATATCGTGTAGGAAGGCAGTGGCGAGGTATTTCTGGCGCTAATCCGCGGTGTATGCATTATGTTCCCCGGTTTGATGTATATTATAAGCCCTTGTTATTAATACGTTTTAGAATTTAACATGTAATGTCTCAAGATGGTTAATTATTCATTGGTAATATTATATTTAAATTAATAATTATATACAATACGATTCCAAAAATCACATCTGAGTTGCCTAGAATTGGTTTTTGTTTCAAACATGGCTATAGGCCCGTTGTCTATCATCATAGGACGGATACAAGCTCATAGAAAGGGTGCAGTAGTTACGAACCAACCCAGTAGTCTACCCAACCTTTTAGAGATAAAGACAAGAGTATGCGCTGTTTTTATCAAAATTTTAAAATAAAAAATCCAGAATTGCTCGAAGCGCTGGCCAGCCTAGCCCTGTCCTGTTCATGGGTTTCGCGCTGGCCGGTCATTTAGACCCCTATTTTACTCCACTTTGGCACTAACAAAAAAAATTAACACTAACGTAGTTCTGACTGTGCAGAGTACAAATCCTTGTTGCTTTACATCCTAGTGTAGGATTTACTTTTTATCGAGTACTGAATGCTTTTAGTAATGTTTCTTGTCATATTCTGGTCCAATAGTTTGTTGCTGTTGATTTATGTTTTGTTAACTGGTTTTTGTGACGGTTCGTTGATTAGTTCTGTATATTTTTAATTTTGTCTATGTTTAGTATTACTTAGATTTAGTTATTATTGTGTTGTTATTCTTCTACAAATATTGAAAAATAAATCGATATTTTATGAATATTATTTATATTTTTTTTTATTAAAGTGGGCCATATTCCAATAATAAAACCAATATTAGCAATGTATTATATAGATAGGCCCTCTACTGTTGCGTGGGTTCAGACTACGTATTCAAATGTCTTGACATGAAAGAAGTGTACGTTTAAAATTTTAATTCCCTTACTCCAGACGCCAAAAAAATGGTGCGAGCAACGTAAAAATGAACATCGCATTAAATATAGAAAAGAAGATATATCTTTATCTTCACGAACAAAGTCGCAAGTTGGCAACGGATTTTCTGAAGCCGTGGTTAGACCAAGTCGGCTTGTTCGGGTGAAAAACAAACAGCCCTCCTAGAATGTTCCAAAAAACGCAACTCGTAAGTCGATGTCATTTAATTTTAATGTTTGTGATTGGTCGAGACTAATGCGTCAGCCACGTGCAGAGCATGCCGTGTTTTCGCCACACTCTAAGCACACTGATTTTACCACAGATATGCTAATACATGCAGCTTAACACTAGAACCGAGATTTGGTATTTTTAGACCTGCACGAGGTTCCAGATATTAAACATTATCACGCAATATTAAACTCTAATCCCATATATCCAGACATTTGTACACAAGAAAAGCACAAAGGAGCGGAAATAGTACAAAAGGCCAAAAGAAACCTGGCAACCCGTTTAATTTAAAAAGATTATTCTTATTGCCGTGTGGAGTTTGTCCTTTAGCTGCGAAGCTATCGTGACACTCGCTCGCTTTCCGGCTTTGCATATTTAACTAGCGAAGGGATGTACGCTTAGAGAGGTGAGCAGACGACTAGACAGCGACTTTTAGACAGTAAATGGTGGACAGACATCTTCAAAAATCGGAGACGTAACTATTGTACTGGATTTTTATCAGAGTTCAGTAAAGTGGTTGGATGTTAGCGAAGTGAAGCCTAAAGAGAATGCCGACCGGCTAAAGATGTAGGTGATGCATATAAATGAAAAGGTATGCTAGTTTATGTGTAAGGAACAGTCATTGGAGCAACTGCACCGACTTTTTATCAACAAAATGCAACGCTGTCGATAAATTACATGTTTCATTTATACACTTTGATTCCACGGGTGAAATCACAAAACATTCCATGGTATATTGTCATCAGTCTGTGAACAACGTTTGCTATATTTAATAAATTGGTTGATAATAAATATATGTAGAATCAATTGGTTTTGATAAACATAATCAAAGAGTAATAGAGAGTTGATACATTATCTTTGTCACGTTCAATGCCAATTTCATTATACCTTCAACACGAGTGACCAACAAGACTGACAGGTTGGCATGATCAGTATGAAGCAAACGTGACCACATTTCCAAGAGTCACGTGTTTTAACCACAAAGTTGTGGTGGTATCAATTTTACTTACAAATTATATAAACTAAGGATTGTATCCTTGAATGAGTTGGAGTTGGTATTTCAGGTCTATGACGTATTAAAAATACTGGATATATTCCGATAATTTTTCCTCAAATTGAAAAAAGGCCAATGATAAAAAAAATATTGTTTCAATTGGAATTATTTACAATCAGACTTGTTTACATTTCTACAACGCATTGCATTTTAAACCTACTTAAAAAAGCGGTTCTCAACTGACGTATATATTTATTTTTAATTTGTTTTTTTCCTACCCAATTGTATCAGAATGTTGAAAATGCCCTTCTTTACTTGGCTAAAGACTTTCAAATCGTATGTTAATTACTTGTCAACAAGTTTGTCAGATTAACTTGAAGTATTTGTGTCAGTGTACCTTCTGGGTCACGAGTGAATTGTTTGAATACATTTGTATACAAAGTTGTGAATTAAGGAGATATTTTGTTGACATTAACCATTCATTTAGATGTTATCTCCAGACATATTGGTGGTTAAACAGGCCGTCATATTTCTGGCAAGATTCAAGAAGTGCAACATATATTTGGACTACATTATATTTAATAAGTTACCTTTGTTCGCATTTTCCCCGACATAAAAATATTTTGGGATAAAACTCCCGCTTTATTTTTTCCTGGGATAAAGAGAAGCCTGTGTCCTTCCCAGGGTCTCAAACTATCTCCATACCAAATTTCATCGAAAACCGTTCAATAGTTTTTGAGTTTACCGCCTTCAGACGGACAACTGCTGCGGGAGACTGCATTATATTATGTAACGATGTAGTCACTTTTCTGTGCCAGAAAAACAACCTGTTATAAAAATACATATATAGTATTACGACTTTTCTCCATTGTATTTTACATTGATACATTAAAATCTATCAGAAAGTCACGTCGTTGAAAAAACAGGCATGTTATTTAATTACGCATGAGACTTGCAGCTTCATATTTTACTGTCAGAAAAACTTACATTTTTAATAGAAATATATGTGTCTGGAGAGTCCCACGGTTAACGAGAGGTTGATGCTAATCATGAATAATGGTTTTAAAACATATAACAAACAAAATACAAAATAAGCTTCTAAAAAATATAAGTAACTAACTTATGCTCGCAGCTTTGCCCGCGTGAAGTTTTTTGCGATAAAAGTCCCGCTATAAATTTTCCCGGGATAGAAAGTAGCCTATAACCTTCTCAGGGTCTTAAACTATCTCTGTGCCAAATTTCATAAAAATCCGTTCAGTAAATGTTGAGAAAATCGATAACATACAGACAGACAGAAAAGGGGACTTTGTTTAATAAATATGTGTAGATAACTCTATTGCAAGGGCGAATGGGTTTTTTTTTACCAAAAATACGCAGATTCGAGCATTTATTCCCGAAGGACTAAGCAGAATCCCTAGTTAAATTTTCGTCGTGTGTATTCCCGTGATGTGAACATACACTATATATGTAGGTATTTTACTTCATATTCAAGATATTTAAATGAATGCTAAACAAGTGCCAGTGATGATGATTTCATTGAAGGTATTCTGCGGTAAGTCCCAACCGCATGCTGTATCATTTATTAGTACATGTTATTATGCATGCTATGAGTATAATGTTATTGTGCAATATTTAGTCTAGTGTAGTTGTTATTAGATCGAAATTGCCGAGGTGCTGGATCTCACTGCGCTTGAGGGTGAAGTAGCTTTCAGATATTTGCCAGTCGACACAATTATGCTGTTTGAAGCCGGATATACAGGCTGATCCCAGACTGTGAGACTTACGTGGGCCATTTTGGTGTATTTTACAGCTGGTGGTGGCGGTGGTCGCTACCCGGATGGTTACAAATACCCTACCACCAACAGTAGCCAAACATTTTTGTCTGATCGATTTGATCACTTATTGATCTAGTGGCTTCAGAAACAATACTTGATCTACAAGCAAGTCTCAGAGCTAGGTCGATACTGAAGCAGCTCAGAAAACTTAACCAAAACAAAGTGTTTTTAGCGACCATACTACAATAGAATACATATCATATTCAAACCTCATGAAATGAACGCAAAAAATTTGCGCTGTTTTATAAATATTTAACAATACTGCACTAACCATGCTGGTAAATCTTTTCATGCGTGTACAAACATGAATAATAATTTGTTACGAAACATGCATATTGCTTGTGAATGCGTGTACTAATTCCATTGTAGAGTTACTCGGTTTTCGCTGTACGTTGTTTGTAAAGGCGTTATTAATTTGTTATACCAGATGCGTTTTATTACGGAAATAAAAGTAGGTAGGTATTGGTGAGGGCTTCGACCTCGTGGAGAAGCATTTACCGGTACAAAAGTCCTAATGTACTTTTTCAGCTTATATATAAAAATATTTTTATAAGTATAATGTTATAGGTACATATGTAGATTATGTCGCTATTTATTTATTTTATTTCCATTAAGAAATATTAAGCGACATCTGAAGAAGCAAGACGTTTAGTTTCTCAAAATAAGGTGCAATCTCCAAGCCGACGATTTTTAAACGCAAGTATGCGCAAACTCATCAGCCGCTTCTCAGTTATGCCCGCAGCTGCACTTGCAAGTCCCTAAGGAATTTCAATTGAACCTCCCCACGCCCTCGGCCCTCCGACGCCCTCCGAGGCGAGTGTGTTAAGTGACTGGCACGCATTAACACCACTCGTATAACACTATATTACGTTTATTGGAGGAAGGCTTTCTTAAATGGTATTTGGTGCTCGTTTCTGTTACATGTTTTTGAACTGGGAGGTCTCAGCTTCGATTTCCGGATTCAAATCAAAAAAACACACATCACGCATTTATCCCCGATGAGGTATGCAGAGGCGCAACCAGGGCACCCACTTTTCGCCAAGTGTGTTCCGTCGCATGATGTAATAGGGCGAGCCCATAGCCATATCTGGCACAAACCCCAATCTCCGAGCTGATACTGAAAAAAAAACCAATTATCACTTTGCTCGACACGGGATTCAAACCCAGAACCTTAGAGCGCTGCCGTACCTCGCATGTAATGCAACTACGTCACTACAGTCAATAAAATGCCTTCAAAACACATACATACTTATTCATCATAAAGTCAGACAACTATTTCAACCAATTAGTGCAATTTATTTGCCTTCGGTTGATGAACTTCGCCCAAGTTCCTTCTAAAGTATGGATGATGATCATCACGCTGTGAAGGGTTGAGACATTTGTTCACGGTTCTTTGTAACCGGCAATGGATTTATAGACCACAGTTTATGGCAGTAGCGCAATATAAAAAAAGACAGGCAGGTTTTATTTTGTTTAGGCTGATATTGAAATACTTCTACGTATTAAAAAAATCCAAATAAAGACGTAATATCTTCAAACATAACGGCGCTTTACATCTCAACTGTGTGCTCACAAGAACACACACGTCACGACGTTTATCCTACTTAATTATGCAAAGGAACAGGCGAACAAATCTTGATGTTTGGGGGAGACATTCCCTGCCCACCCCCCGGTATGCGCGTTAAACGTTATTGCTGATGGGATGGAGATCGCGTGACACGTTTTGTAATAGGACGAACGTGTTTAGACGTATGGGCTCGTTTAGATCTGGTTTTAGAATTTATTTTAGTTGAAATTGGAATGAATAGCCGCATTTGTTATTGCATATTGCTCTTAAACGTTATTATATTAATCAGGCATTTCTATTTGGCAGATTATTTGAGTTAAACGATCAATCATTGGTTTGGTTAATAGAAAATGTCATATTGATATCGATATACATAAACTACGCAAAAGTTTTTAGTATATACTAAAATATAATAAATACAAATACTAAAATCAGACATTTAGAAAGAAACTACCGAATATTGCCGCCACCTAATTCCATCACGGCCAAAATATTACCATTTCTTCGCAGTCGGGTAAATACAAAAGGGTGTTAAACGGATGAGGCGAATTTTAAATAAATTGAACGAATTTTCCTCTCCCAAACCTCCAAAAATACTGAAAAATGTTTGAAAGCCCTCATTTAGTTCGCTTTAGTGGTCTGAGTGTTATCGCTTTGAGTTTTCAAGTATTTTGGCCAAATTAAATTTTACGTCAAAGCTCTTTGAATTATTAAATAAATGGGAATATTATGTTTGTATTATTGCTTAAATGAAATTATTATTTACAAACTTTTACAAACGGATCTGTTTGTCAAATAAAAAAAAACAGTTACATTCAATCTATATTATTGATTGGCGACTTAATGAAGTTCGCAGGAACTCGCTGGATGTATGCTGCTTCTAAAAAAAATATTTATTTATAGCATTCGCTTGCGGCTTCGCCTGTGTGAGAGTTTTCCGGGATTAAAGTCCCGCTTTATTTTCCCAGGATAGAAAATCTATAATCTTCCCAGGGTCTTTAACTAACCCCATACCAAATTTTATAAAAATCCGTTCAGTAGATTTTAAGAAAATCGATAACATACACACAGATAAAAAAGGGAATTTTATATAATATGTATATTTATTAAGCCCTTTGAACTGGGTGAGAAATATGTTTATAGGTCTCTCAACTCAGCGTGCCTGTTGGCAAAGGCCTCCTCCAGTAGCTTCCATTGTTTGCGGTCTTGAGCAACTCAAGCTTCTGACAATTTAGAGGAAGATTATGTTTACCAGTGGACTTTCGAGCTATAATGATAATGTTACATTGCCTTTACAGCGCTTTATAGATTTGCTTGAAGCGCATTTAGAAACTTCATATGCTTTGGGCTTAGTATGCATATTATGAGTTGATACAAACCTTGTATTTAATGGATCAATATTGACTGGAATTTTTTCATGAAACTCTGCTGTACTCCATTTCGCAATACATAATGTAACAGCTTACAGTTTAAAAATATTTGCGGTCGTACATCTCTCGTATTGAAAACATTCGGTAATGTTTTTATGGTAATCTGCCGGCCGGCGTTCGATCAAAATCAGGCCATGTGCGCAATCGCGCTCTACATCGCATAGGGTTGCACATATTGCGCTAAAATACCTAATTTCTTTACCTGTTAGAGCTAAAGTAAAATCTAGGAGTTACCAACCGTTTAGGCAAGTAAACTCACTGTAACGGTCAAAGAAGCAATTGGCCATCAGTGTATCATTCAGTTTCTGACTAGTAGTATTTTATAATGTATGTAGTTATGACTTATACTAATAGTCCCTTTATTATTGTAGGTGTAAATTCTTGATTTATTTTCAAACCATACATTGAAACTGCTTATACAAATAAATGGAAGGTCAAAATAATACTGACTGAAACTCGATTTCCATAACAAAACAATGATTAAAGGTAAATGATCAGTCAAGGAACAGTCAATAATTCCAGTTCAAACATGTTCCAAGTACCGCCCCTAACAGAAGAACGAAACATGTTTATGCACATATATTGTGAATGGTAATTACTTGAGCTGTTGGTAATGAGTCATATCGAGCAGATACCATCAACTCCCATAGTCGAGGTTACGGATTGTACAGCGGTAGTAGAAGTATGATTTAAGTAAATAATTATAATAATAAAAAAATGTGTAATAAGATTTCCCAAGCTCATGTTATGGTAATGAATAACAATCAAATACAGTTGAACTATATATTAACTTATGTACTTGGATGAAAATACTACTAAAAGTAATACATATCAATGATGTTTTTAGTATAGGCCAGGAAAAAAGCAAGTGAGTTCCTGATAAATGATCTTCCATAAACACCAAAAGAATTAAGATTGTATGACCCGCCGGAAAAAAGATGGAAGAAATATCAAAAAACTTTAAAAAGGATATAGTTTTGCATACTTAGTGTCTCGTAATTTACTGTTGAATAGACGAACTATAGCCTGACCACCTTTAGCGACCAAGTAATTAAAAGTTAAAGAAACCGGTTCCCAAGACGGAACGCTCACAGCTAAGCAAAGCAAACTTGGCAAATTAGATTTGTTTAAAGAATTAATAAGGCTTATTTTTCTTTTCAGGTAATGAACCATTGTTGGCAGTTATTGAAGTCTGGAGAACGGGTGATGTAATTTAAAAGAAAGTAAAAGTTGTGTAGTAACAGTCAGTACAATCAACATTTAAGATAAATTACACCGGCATTCGAAATCGGGTAATGAGTTTGCCGTGGTATAACAAAATGAAGTTTTTTTGTCATTACCGTCTTTTGATTAAATTTTATAACCAACAAGTGTGGATTTTTCGCGTTTATATACTTACTTATTTTACTTTCTCCACCTTATTTTTGGAAGAACAAAGATAAGGTGGATGGATATCTTTGAACGAATATGTGCAGGTAATTGGACCTAACAGGCACGCGTAAGAGAGGTGTGGAGAAAATTAGGGCAGGCCTATTTGAGTACCAGAAATAAAGGCTTTTTTATTATATTTTATTTACATACTTATCGATCTTGGAAGGCGATTCGGAATCAGACATGCATGCATAACGGTGCAAAATAAGTCCCGTACTGTCTTCCATTAAATATTTTTAATCACATAGATACATGTATGTCAAAATCTTGTGACAAGTAAAAAAATCGTCAATTAAGTTCAACTCGAGAATATATATTAACAAACAGTACAGGCTACAGAGTTCAAATGCAAACTACTGGGATAGGTTTAAGGAAAAATGCAATATGAAAGGAAATTCTAATCGAAATCCCTTTGTATTCGCCTATACATACCTAAAAGCATACATTCTTGCACATCTAAACTACGCGCCATTATGCACGTAATGCTATTGTTTTCTCATTAACGGCTATCTAGATACAAAGATATGGCTCCGATATCTTATTTATAGAGCACAAACTATTGTTAGCGCGTCACATTACCATTAAGGTAGTAGGTTAGTTGTCGATGAATGACACGCAAATATCAAGTGTGTCAAGAAAAATAATACAAGCTGTAGGTTAAAAAATGGAGCGTGTAACGAGACTGGATGAAATGAATTATAAATGAAAATTATAGTCAATTTTGTAAATAATAAAGTATATTTATGTTATGTACTTTAAATTGAAATTGCTGTCTAATGATTATTTAAAATTAAATTTAGTTTTTTCACCGTTTTAGTCTTTTCAATTTTCTTAATCCGTCGAAACCATTTTAGTTCCATAGATGTTTATTATTATTTATTACTAGTGACAGCGAACTTTGGTTATAACTGTGAGGTTTTGGGTTCAAATACTAGTTTGGATAAATAGGTTAATGAGTCTGATTTATGGTATATTTCCTAACCGTTACCTTTAACAACTTGCCTTGGGACATAAGCCCAAACCGTGCATTACTTGCATCTCTAATCACCAACAATAATTATTAAAATTAAACTGTTTTTCGGATTTTATCGCGGTTTTAATATCTTATCTTTCCCATAGTTTATTTTTAATGTCTAACATAAGAAATCATTACATCCACAATAATACAACAGTTGTATCACACCCGAAAACACAGCAATCTACTCCATCCTTTTAAGGAGCCTTAAACTCAACCGTTTGAGACGCTAGCGCGCTAACGAGGGCCTTAATACACGACGTGGCTCAATTAGTTACAGAATGTCACGTCATCATGAGTCTTAGCTCGTCTGTCATCAACGCTCTAATTATGTCATCCTGGTAAATTGAAAGTGTAACACGATCGCGGGTAATTAATATTTTATCCTGGTAGAACACCGGGATGCGCAGGTAATATGTCTAAGCAGTATGTTATATGTTGTATTACAAGCCAGGTTTGATGTCTTAGTACATATGAAAATGTCTTGTCAATCGTCGCATTTTAAATAAAATAGTTTGATGTTGATTGTTTGTACTTTGTAAGATTTTTACAAAATGTGTGTCACTGTTGTGTTCCGGTTTGAAAAACATTGGCAGTGTAACTACTGGATATGATAAGATTTAACATCTCATATATCAGAATGGCGAGTGCAGTGGAATACCAAATAATACTCTGTAATTCAAAGTGTTGGATTGCGTTTCTACTGTTTATGGGAGCTCGTATCGCTTACCATCAGGCGAACGGCAAGCTCGTCTCGTCATTCAAGGTAATAAAAAAAAAGAATCTCTTCAAATGCCTATTACAAATGTATTCAAATATGTATATACAATAACCAAAAAGAAATGATGCAACATTTAAAAATTTATATCGGCCTTCATCTGAGATTCACACTGGTTGCCGTGTCGTTTGGGTCGCCGCGCTGTGGCGTATTTTCTTCTCCATTTATGATGGCCGTATCCACTATATTTGATACATTCCTAGTAATCTGTAATACTATTTTAAGTTCCTATTTCATAAGTTTCAATGATTTTTTTTTATATAAGTATCGAATTAGGCAGCTAAAGTTGGAAGTATTTTACCATTTATTTGGGAGCATCGATTGTATTTGTATTTGATCAACTTACATTAATATAATGAGTAGTCTTTACTCAGAAGTATTATAGAGGCTCTAATATCCAAACTCTAATATATCATCTGAATCCCAGTAATTGTAAATATCTCCAGCCCATCGGTATCACAATATTTTTTTAATTACAACACAATGTTCGATGTAGCGCCATTTAAATTCGTTTTATTGTGTGAAATGTTTGAGCCGTAAAGCCGTTATGGATGAGCCAGTGAGGCTTAATGGGTGAGTTTCATTGTTGCGGTCCACTGCCCTAGTTATACATACAAAAATCTGTACATTGAATGTGATTATAAATGATTTTTATTCACGAATTCAAGGCACAAAAGTTATTGTAAATTACTGAATAAGAAGCCCGGGAAATCCTACATAATTCTTTCTTTAAAATTGTCATGTAAAGTTATTCTAAGACTTGCTATATGTTCAAGCATAAATACTTATCTATGGGAATAAGTATAATGAAAAAAAAACAGCAATAGTAGAGATGGATCGAAAGTACCATTCTTATTTATATCTCTATATGTTTTTCTCCCTCGGTGGCGTAGTTGTATTGCATGCCCGGTACAATAGCGCTCTGAGGTCCTGGGTTCGAATCCCGGGTCGGGCAAAGTGATATTTGGGTTTTTTCTGCTCAGTATTAGCCCGGAGTCTGGTATTTGTGCCCAATATGGCGATAGGCTCGCCCCCTATCACATCATGGGACGGAACATACTGAGCGAAAAGTGGGTGCCCTGGTTGCGCCTCTGCATACCCTTTCGGGGATAAATGCGTGATGTTATGTATGTATGTATGTATCTATGTTTTTCTCCGCCCAAGAAGCGTTTCGAGTATATATATTTTCCCGTACTAAAATTACTCTATAGGTCTCAAGGATGTAAGTGAAAGAATATTCAAAATCGGTTCAGTAGTTCCGGACATAAGCTTGCAAACATACTTATAAACTTTTTCTCTTTATAATATTAGTATATATAGGCGTTGACTATTCCCGTCTGTTTGTTAGGCTTAACGACTGTCGGCAGCACCGATGTTGACGGCACTTTAATTGGCAATGATGTATCTTTGTGCATATTTCATCCAAATCCGCTCAGTAGTTCGTGCGTCATCAAACATGTTCACTAAATGTCTCCTTTATATTAATTAATAATATAAATGCGGAACTTGTGAAAAAACGTCGGGAGAAAATAATAATATGAATAAACGCAATACAATCCGTAAATAGTTTTATTTTTATATCTAACATTCGTGTTAACTTAAGAATTATAAGTGTTTTAGAGACTTGTAGCACAGAAGGCTTTTTACAAGCAACACCTAGAAATTAGTAAAATTGTTCATAGTAGCAAATAAATACTGTTAAATAACACCCTCTCAAGATACCTAGATATCATAAAATATTTAGAACTTTGTTTTCTGTAGGTCTAATGTTGAATTATGTAAAGAAGATAATTTATTATTAGCATAATTTATGTTCAAAGTCATTATTCAAGAATAACTTAAGAGTCCACAATACAAGGCTGCTCAGCGATATCTCGTTATAACTTTATTTCTCTAATAAGTTTTAAACGTAGTTGGCGCATGCTTAGGGGTCGTTTCACAATTTCTGAGTTAATGCTAATCGTTGGATATAATACAGGGTGAATAAATACAAAAGCCAACCACGAATAAACGGTGGTAGGTTGTCGTATGTGAGAGGCCGCCTGGGTAGGTACCACCGCCAATGCCTATTTCTGCTGCTAAGCAGTAGTGTGTAGTAACTGTTGTGTTGCGGTTTGAAGGAAATTGAAGTCAATGTAACTATTGGAGATAATAAGACTTAACATCTCATGTCTCAGGATGGTGAGCGCAGTGGAATACCAAGCAATACTTTGTAATTCAAGGTGTTGGATGCTGCTACTGTTTATGGGCGGTCGTATTGCTTACCATCAGGCGAACGGTAACCTCGTCTAGTCATTCAAAGAAATAAAAAAAAATTGTGAACTAAACGTCCAGCATTGACAGTCGTAATTTTGACTTGAAAAAATGATCCCTATTACTTTGATCTGCAAAAATGAACCAATCAAGATTAAGCTTTTTTTATCTCATTAAATTTTCAAATTGTTATTATCTTTTCTACTTTGTCGTATTCGTTTTTATATGCCTACATTTATTTTTAACATACTTAAAAGTTTTTCCTAGTTTTAGAGCTACTGTTTATGCCTAAACATGGCGCTTATGAGTAACACCACATCATGCAATTCTATAAAAATCATAAAACCCAATTTAATTTTAACAGCAAGCGTCATCCCAAACCGCGGTAAACAAAGTTATTAACAACCGCAGGATAGGTCCCCAGATAATGTAATAAAATAAATATTTATTTACATATGTGAGTAACACTCGCCATTGGTTTAGTTGTAGCACGTTGGATGTGCACTGTGAGGTGTATGCTTCGATTTCTAGGTTAAGTAAATTCTTGTGACTAAAAAGGGCGGATACCCTAATTTGGAATATGCGCGTAACAGTAACAGTAAATCTTGAGCTTTATTAGAAAATCTTAGGATTTACCGTTTGGGGTTTTACAGTAACATATATAATTCCTGAGACTGAGTTAAGATCTCTGAACAATAGATGCATTTAAATCTGCCTATCCCTTTTGGAATAAAAGCATGAACGTATGTATCAACACATCTAAACACACACTACACTCGCTAATCTCCATGGAAGCACTAGAAAAGACGAATTAAATTTCTTCAGAAAAATCGTTCGTTATAATAAAATTAAGGTTAAAAGACAGCCGATGTTTCTTCATCAAAGCATTATAGTCCCTATGGGATTTTAATAAAGGTGGGTATCGTGTGATGCATTCTCCCCTTAATTGTGTGACAGACGGCCTGCGAAGACCTATAATTGCGTCAGAAGGCCATTATTCCTCGAATTTATCGGGTTTTAGTCGATTTGAACGAAGCTTGATTAAGCAGGTGGTAGACACTTCCTTTAGTACTAATCTTATGATTGCTTGGATGGATAAAATGATAATGGACCGTGTGCCTGTGTTAATAAGGTTGATTGTATACTTACCGTACCGTACCTTTGTACATAAAATTGAACTTAATTTGGGTGGCATACGGTACATTTTTATTTAGATATGTTTCTGTACTATTGAAAGAGCGCGTCTCTAGCTTCTACATTGTAACAAGGAACACTTAAGGCATATAAATAAATCAATATTCATTTGAGCAAAACCTCAAGTAAACGTTTCATGTATTGAACTAATTAATAAACCAATCTTAAGTTGCTATTTTAAGAGTTTGTTCTCTGCTGAGTCTGTTATATAAGCAAAAGTTAAAATCGGTCACATATTGTGACTTAAAATGTCGTTTGAGATGATGTTAATAAAGGTTTATTAAAAAGCGACTATTTTAAGAGCTGACATTACTTTGACAGCATTTCAACTGATAGCGCACTTGAGAGCGAACATTTTGGTGTTTGGATATATTTTACATGCGCGCGGGTAGCGACCACCGTACACAAGGTGTTAAAACTCGCCATAGTGGCCCACGTAAGTGTCACTTTCCGGGATCCATGTATATCCAACAGACCGGCGTTATTGTGTCGACTGCCGAGGGGTAATCTCTCGTCAGTCGACATTCTATTCGACCCCACTCTACTTACCATCAGGTGCAGTGGGGTCACCGCCATGCATGCATGAGGCATAAAATATTAGGGCTCATTCAATAATTGACCTGGTTACAGTTTCAAGGTACAATATATCTAATAGAATTACGTTTAAAAATTTTTCCTAAAGTAAGTCCTAAATGAACGCGTTAACGAAGGCACGGTACGTAGTGGGAAGGCTTGCTCGTCTGCTCGATATATCTTTAGAGGGAGGTCGGAGGGTGAGGGAGGCTCGGCAGACGAATGCAAATGACCCGGCAGTCTGCGCCGACAGTGCCTTTGTAATTTTATGATTCCTTGGTATTTAATGTGATTAGAACAGTGTTTTGTGTATAGTTTAATTAATGCCTAAGTATCGCTTATTTTAATAGGTATTTTAACAGTTGACAGAGCGATTACAGTGCTCTATAGAATTATGAATAATTGAGTTTATTCCGTGTCGACTGGCTACTGTATATGAGCAAGTGTATTGCTTCTATCAAGCAAATAGAGAATAAGCAAAAATTATTGACATGTAAAGGGTCAAGAAAGTTGCCTAGATTTAATAATACATAGAATTATTTTACGTGAGTGTCATACTATATTTTTATGTCTCAAGATTATACATATACTTCATATTTAAGAACGTATATTTTTATTCGAATGACGAAAGCAAACTGCTCGCCTGTTAGTCGATATGACTCTCCATAAACAGTAATAGGTACCAAGACGCAATATTGAGTACGGCAATAAACTGAAAAACAAATTGTACCCAATAAGAATTCGATTTACCAAGTATAATATTTCCCCTATTTGATGTAATAGGCAATTTGTAAGGTAATTAATAAATGAATATTACCTTTGAGTACGACTTTAAGTAAACATTTAACGTATTGAACTACATAATAAACGAATCTTGAGCTGTCATTTAAGCGCCCGATATCAGCTGAGTCGCCGCCGTCCAATAAACGAAACAGCTGGTAAAATCTATGCCTTAAAATATAATTTCAGATTACGTTCCTATTTGTTTATTAAATAGCTTCGAATTTAAGATGCTGACTTTGACACTGTCCCAACTGAAATCGCACATTACTTATCTTAAGATGCTGACTTTGACACTGTCTCGACTGAAATCCCACTTTAGCGATCTTTAGATGCTGATTTTGACACTGTCTTAACTGAAATCGGCCTTTAGCGTTCTTAAGATGCTGACTTTGACACTGTCTCAACTGAAATAGCACTTTAGCGATCTTAAGATGCTGATTTTGACACTGTCTTAACTGAAATCGGCCTTTAGCGTTCTTAAGATGCTGACTTTGACACTGTCTCAATTGAAGTAGCACTTTAGCGATCTTAAGATGCTGATTTTGACACTGTCTCAACTGATATCACATTAGAGCGAAACTTAGTAGCATATACTAATGAGGCCTGTAGTTTACGGTCTATACAACTCACGACCCCAAATAAAACATCTTTGAACATTTCATGTAGAAATTCGCATTCCAAATCACATTTGAATCAACCGAGAAACTTGGCCCACTTTATTTTCAACTCAACGTGACTTCACATTGATAATCTTGTTTACCAATCAAGAACCTCATATCGTGTAGTTAGGTAAAATGCGGAAACTTGAACGAAACAAATATGAAGCCAACGAACCGTGAAGAATAAGTAGGATTTATTGGGTGGTTAAACAAAAATCATTTATTGAATATGTCATATGTTCGCTTGCGGGTTCGCCCGCGTGAAAATTATTGTTTTTGGGTAAGTAGCCTTTAATTAATTTTATCCCAATCCATTCAGTAGTTTCTGTGTGTACTTCTCACGAACATCTAAACATTGTAACAGACTAGCATTTTTATTAATAAGCTACGGAAGAATAAATGTAATTTTTAAAGGTAGACCGACAAGCAATTTGTTTGACATCTGAAGTCTAGTTTTCATAAGATAAACTACTACGAACTAAAGGAATCGATGTCGTGTTCTAGTAGAAAATAAGTGGATAAAATGGCTGAGACTTAGAAAAAATCACTCGTAATCGAATATGCTAGTTGGCCATATGCAACGAAATATATGTGGAATGGGGTTAATATAAATTATGTATACTGAAGACGGCCTTGGGCCCGAGACTAGACGGCGCAGCTCCCACCCTCCCCCACATGGAGTGTAGGCAGACTTCTATATCAGTGCCGATTCATAAAGATTATTTTGTATTAGATTCGCAACCAAAAAAACAAATGAATGTGTCCGAGAAGAGTCTAATTTTTCAATGCCCACTTTTTTGCACTAAACAATGATAGTAAATTACATCTGCAAAACATAGGCGTTCTAAAAAAGCTATATATTTTCGAGGGAGACGAAGTCAATGACATTGACAATATTAAATCAACTGTATTATGACAGAAATGTCATTAAGTTTGCGAACACCACATGTGTTGGGCATTGCTTTAGACTATGCGTGGCGGATGGTGCTCACTGTCAGGTCGACCGCTCACTCGTTTGCCTACAAAGGCCAAAAAAAATCGCGTCAAAATATTCGTGTAAAACTATAATAAATAATTTAATTACAAATCACTCATTATTAATGTTATTTAGTTTTATTATTTACCCTCAATTGTGCGTGTAACACAATTAATACTATAATTTGTAATAACGTAAATTAACCTTAAAAATATACAGCTTTAAGTAATATTTATGAAATGTAATTATTTTCGCGCGTTTAATGAAATTATCATAATAACGGTGCAGCAGTGCGGAACGGAACTACACGACTGCCGCTGCGGTTTGCAGTATATTTGGATTATTTAAATAACTGCTCGCGTCGAATTGTACATACGTATAAAAAATTATCTAACGTCTTTTCTTAAGCGAAGTTATAGTTGCAACAAAACTTGTAGGAGTCGAGTTCTGGAAGCTATTTTGCCATCAATACAATCATTTGACTTCTACAGATTTTGTAGCCAAAATTTGCGGCGAGTCGCATGTTTATTAAATATTGCCGGTAGTTTGCATTTGGTGGTTTTGGAGTAAATTGATAGTTTGTGGGTTCAACCTTACTCTGTACCAAATTTCGTCAAAATCTGTTTAGTGATTTCGTCGTGAAGTCGTTACAGACTTTCGCATTTATAATATCTTTATCCCAGAAAATGTAGTGAAAATTTGATTCCATACAAGGAATGTGAAGGTATCAACAAATCTATTTACAAAGAGTTAAACTATAGTAAACCAACACTATAATCTAGTCCCATTACGTGGTTTTCTGTCGGTACCACGCGACGAACTAAAACAATTCGACCTTGCGAATGATTGCTGTAGTCAAGCGATTGGCAACCGCGACGCAATTGCTTGATCATATTGTTATTGCCATTCCGCTATGGACATAGATATTTATACGATTATTATGGTAGATCACTGATAAGTCAATAGAAATTTAAGACGTATGTAACAGTTACTATTAATTAAAATTGAAACACACATCACGCCTTTAACCCTGAAGGGCTAAGCAGAGAAGGTCTTTTCGCCTCGTGTGTCCCGTGATGTGATAGTGGGCGAGCCCCTCGCTATAATATTGTGCACATATTTATAGACTGATACAGAGCAGAAAATTCATTATCACTGCCCGAGTCGGGATTCGAAACTGGGAACTCAGAGCGGTTGTGTTACTGCGTATTCAAATCAACTACACCACCTACGCGGTCAAAAACTAAGTCTACCAAAAACTATTTTCATAATTCATTACTTATGCTTGTGGCACCGCCAGCGTAGATATCCGTTTCGAGAATAAAAATTTCATACACCACTTAAAAATGAAGATTAGGGAATGGATTTTTAAATTTGGAGCCCCAGTTCCAATGACTAACGCATTGAAACGAAAATAATCTTTACTGATAAATATTATACAAAGTAAAACATCACTTGTCCTCAAATTATTTGACGAAAGAGAATTTGACAAAACAGTAACACAGATTAGGTATAAGGGTGCAAATGCTAGTTATCTCCAGCTCAGTGTTATTCATGTTATATCAATACATTATCGTGTTCGTATTCTGTGGAAGACCGGTCATTAATCTTGTTATATACGTCTGCCGTGAACAGTGAACCAGGCTTAGATTTCATTAAGAGACGCGGTAGAATGCCGTGAATAAACAGTTTTGTATAATTTTTATTCCTCTGGATGATGAGTCTAACCTCTTTCTTGATGGGAAATGTCAAGATACCCTACAAACAATAAGATTAGCCAAGCTTTGAATAAGAAAAGACTGGGTGGGCTTACACAGCTTTCTTTGTCCTGAGACTATAAGATGTTAATGCTTATATTATCAGCCACAGGAAGTCCATTGCTGAACATAGGTCTTCCCTTAAAGATTTCCAGACAGAAGTGTCAAAAGCTTCTGGAGTGGCGACCACGAACCGGAAGACGCCGCGTAGGCAAGCCCCTCACGAGATGGACCAGACCAGAAATGATGATGATGATGATGTGTCATAAGCGTTCTGCATCCAGCGAGCTCCTGCCATGTTTATCGAGTCTGTCGATCTTGAAGGTGTAAGCCCAACGATGCTTTATAGTGTTTGTAGTGTCTCTGTGAGATGCGATGTTTTATATAGACAGGATCATTGTCCTAATATGATATTGTTCGTTTAGCCGGGGGGAACCAGTATACCGTTCGCAGGTTCCTCCCGGTGTTGACTGCGGGATCAGCGGCTTAAAATATATATATATATAATATGTAATTACGATAGCCTAGTTGGGTATGGAATGAACTGCCGAGAATTTCCGAATGTTGAAAGCCCAAGGGTATAAAGCTCTGACTATTCTAAAATTATGGGTGTATACTTTGTAAATTGTCGCTTTCTTTAACAGTGAAGGATAACATTGTGAGGAAACCTGTATATCTGAGAACTTCTCTATAGGAGTTTTGAGAGTGTATGAAATCTAACAATCCCCACTAGGCCAGCGTGGTGGACTAAGGCCTAATCCCTCTCAGTAGTAGTGGAGGCCCGTGCCAAGCAGTGGGACAGTATATAAAACGGGGCAGATATTATTTTTATATGGAAAAGCCTAATCTTTATATGCAATATCACGCCTTTTCTATCCAAGGTTAGATTGTATCACATCTCGCTAGCTACATTAGGTACCATGTAATACGGGCAAGTCAATAACCATTTTCGGGATAGTTTCAGACCCTGGTTTGATATTGATTAGAAAAACTAAACATCATTCACCCGACTAATATCGATCCCGAGACCTCAGCGAGGTAGTCGAGCGAGTCGAGAACGTACAACCACGCCACCAACGTAGTCCTTCCATTAATTTTAATTCAGTTTGTTTTTTTTTTTCAGGTATTTGGTACTGGTGTGCAATTCTGCTTTAGAGTTGTAAGTTACGTTTACAATTATTTTTGTTGTTTTCACAAGACTTTACCGTCTTCTAGCCAGTTGTATTATAGAATAATTCTTTATTGATACCACCGAAGTAACAGTATCGCTCCGGGTTCGACATTTATTATGATATTAAGGCACCGTGATTCAGAAAAGTAACGTAGTTTCTGATACCCACATCAAGCTAATCCTACATGATTACGCGTACATAACTTATTTACAAAGAATACAAATGAAGCGGAATCACCAAAAGATTCCCCTAAATATGTCAAAAGTTGGACACGTAAATGTAACCCTTATTGCAAGGTGTTTTGGCCTAAAACGCTATAACACATTAGTGATGCACCCCAAAAACTGGGGTAATGAGCAAACTTGCCAATGTAACTAATGGAGTGACTTGAATGAAGAGAAAACACGTTAATATCAGTTAAATGAGAAGTTCCAAATGCGTCCAAATTAGAGAAAAACTGCATAAAGCTCTGCTTACAGCGGCACAGTGTCAGAACAGTAGCAAAACGTCACGAAATAATAGAAGAATCAATATTTACTATCATGAATAATTACTCTTAATTTACACTATACTAGAACAGTAACTATATTTATATATCAATTCTGATAAAATTTGAACATAAGTTCTCTAAAACCTAATCGAAGAGGCCGCCACGGACCATGCCTAGCGTAAAGGTGCCCATAACGCTGGCAACATTACCAGCCTGTATAGAAGGAGGTAGTAGTGTAACACGGAAATCCTCACCGTTATATATTCTGAAGAGATTATCTCTAAAACTACATCAATAAAAGTTCTTTCATTAGCTAACTCCGCTTCTTTATCACTAATTCCTGTTTTTCTTGACTTTTTGTCGCCACGTGTGAACGGAGCTTAAGTCACATTCTTGCTAATGAAGTACAGACTTTACAGACGTTAATTTGTGCTTAAGTGACATCGTTGAATAATGGAACTGGGCTAAGCTTCTACTGAAAGCTTTAGAGCTGTTTGTATGGATCGATGTTTCATAATACTTATGACTTAATAATTGTATGTGAAAGCTTATAAAATAGTTTGGGGTTTTTTTTATTACCTACTTTAAATGTCGAGACGAGCTTGCCGTTCGCCTGGTGGTAAGCGATACGACCGCCCATAAACAGTAGAAACACCATCCACAAATTACAAAGTATTGTTTGGTATTTCACTACGCTCACCATTCTGAGACATGAGGTGTTAAGTCTTAGTATGTCCAGCAGTTACACTGGCTACAATGTCCTTCAAACCGGAACACAACAGTGACTACACAATGCTGCTTGGCGGCAGAAATAGACATTGCGGTGGTACCACCAGAGCAAAAAAATCGGAAACCGCAGAATGTATTTAAATGTTGGATGCTCAGAAAAATGTTCTCCTACATTATCATATAGGCTTATTATCCCGGAAAATTACACAGTGGGAGAATTATACCAGGAAACGCCGTCACGTTGCCAGAGTTGTGGGAAACACCTAAATTCACTCAGAGGCAAAGTTTGTGTATTTAGAAAGTAAACTCCAGAACCCTTGAAGCTATTTTGCAAATATTTCACTGACAGAAAGTCAGTGTTTAATATATTTTGATACTAACATTATTCGATTAAGCACCATCATCTTAGATTTAATAATGATGCAAGTGGTGTAAAGTGGACTTAAGATATAATTGGGTCAACATAATCATCCCTTAACAAAGACAAGAGCTACAATGGTGCCAGACAATGATCATAATATGTGCCTTGTTAAGCATTCTACATATGAATTGTCGTCTCGTAGTCTATTTACAGCGCTTTTTTGCGAATTGTAAATCGAATGATGTTCAAGACATTGCCTGCGGCTTCGACCGCGTGAATATGTGCGGTATAAACATTTTTCTGGGATAAAAAGTAGTTTATAGCACTCAAGAGTAATGTAGCCTATCAGTGAAAATATTTTCAAAATCGGTTTAGTAGTTCCTGTGATTAGCGCGTTCAGCAAACAAACAAACTCGTCAGCTTTATATATTAGATATTAATAGACAGATATTAAGCTAGGCGTTGATCGCGGCTCGCAGTACCGCCCGTGTGCATGAGCTTTCCCGGGATATAGCTCATTGCGTACTTTTCCAGGATTCATTAATCACATACATGATCTCTACGTGTGAGAAATTTCATTAAATCTGTCCAAATATTTCTCTTTTACTAAAAATACAATATACATATTATAATAACTCCAATAATATTTGACGTCACTCCAAAGGGGAGTAAGAAATGTGTCCACCTGGGACAAGGACTGGGAGAAGGGTTAAAAACATGAAATCCAAGTGACGTAATTTATGGATGACCCCCAAGAACTTAACAAACTTACTCATTTATATGTAAAATAGTTGCGATATAATTGGAATATTTCTGCCCAGCTGAAATTATTACACTTATTGATAAACTAGAACAAACGAGACGATATAACAGCTATACTGATACCCCAAATCTACAATCATGACCACGCAAAACCATGTTAGCATCACTACATAGTATAAAACAAAGTCGCTTTCTCTGTCCCTATGTGTGCTTAAATCTTTAAAACTACGCAACGGATTTTGATGCGGTTTTTTTTAATAGATAGAGTGATTCAAGAGGAAGGTTTATATGTATAATAATAACATCCATTAAATAGTCAGCATTGCACCCGTGCGAAGCCGGGGCGGGCCGCTAGTAGTACATAAATTAGATCGCCACTCGTTAAGATATCCCCTTCTCACTCCAGCAACGCCTTCAGTATCAGATGGGAGTTATTTTTAAGCAAGACAAGCGTCGCAAGCCGTTGCCATGGCGACGTAATTCCCCTATAATCCCCTTTATTTTAGCGTTTCATCCCCTATGTAGCGCCCCTGATGTTATCCGTCAGCCCCTAAGGCCGCGTGTTACACCGTGACGGATTTAAATGGAGCAGAAAAATAATTGGTCGGATGTATTTAGGGGGGAATGGAAAGGATGTGAAATATGAAATACAATATAGAAAAAGAAAGATAAAAGCCGTGTGTGCGAAAAGAAATGTGAATTGTGCAATAAACCTGTGAAATGGAAGTGAAGAAGGCTGATCTCTGCCATTGGGAATAACTTAAATGATTGAAAGGTCTCGTAATGCGCTTATGAAGATAAACGCAAGACTATTATTGTTTTGATTTAATTACACTTAAATTATGGCCGATTACAATCCCAACGTAACATATCTTGCTTGCTATTTTCCGACAAAGTTCTTTAATTGAAGTGATCAAAACATTTGTAATAGTTAAATATGGTAAATTGTAATAAGGTAATATTGATTATACATTTATTCTTGCTATTAGTAAAACAATACAATCAGTAAATCGCGGAATAGCGCATTACGGCTAAACGGATTTAATATTTCTTATAGTCATTTCATAACATTATGTTCAATATACGAAATTACAAATAACAACAATGTAACTATCAGTGTCCTGTTACCATGTTTTAAGTAAATCGTAATTTTAACTAACCTTCAACAACAGACGGTTCTCAATTCGCATTTTTTTTAATTCAAAAACTGTTGAACCGATAGACCTTACACTTCGATGTAATAGCGGCCGGCCATAAGTCTTCCTCAGGAATTTGTCTATACAAAGCGCACCCTCACACCACCCTCTGAGGGATGCATTTCGTCCCCCTGTTAACAAAATGCAGTTTACCACGCAACACGTTTCGGGTCCGTTTTGTAGTTACGATTAAACGTAGATAACATCGCTCGGAAATTGGATCTATAATGCTTATATAAATAAAATGTGGTGGTTTTTAAGGTGTTTTCAAAGTCCATGTCAGTACTGCTTTTCATTATTCTAGGGTAAAGGTTAGGTCAGACTGGGCTAGTATTTTAATCGAGTAACAAGTAATGTAACTAAACGTGTCTGAACACTGAACATTTTGTCCAAATGATTAACTACGCAAGCATGTAATTACAAAATTACTCGCTACACAGCCGCGACCAGAAATGTTTTTTTATTATTTGTTATGTTACGCATATAATGTTGCGATTTTGATCAATAAATCGTTTTTCTTTCTTCTTTCTTTTTTTTTTTTCTACTCTACTAAAAGACTACCGTAGTCCGAACTGAACTCAAACTTGCTTTTGTACCTACACAGTACAATAATTCATTGTAAGTTAACATTATGAAACTCAATTATAATATTAGGATCAATATCGTCAATGAGATTAACAATTACTTTTACCTTAATTAAAATGTTTGTTTTGTCCCAACTCTGATAGTGTATACTTTAGCTGTATATGTTTAAACTGTTAGTTTACCGCTGCACTATTTGAATACATGGCATTAATTTCTCAACAGCAACTTTCCACCTTCCCTCCGTATATTTAATATTTCTTATCAACCCTACTATAACATCTAAAACAGTTGTTAAAAAGCATAATAGCAGTGGTAAGCAGAAACAGCGACGCGGCACGCCAGCGCGATGCTATCTCCATTGTTTACTGAGAAACTACTTAATACCAACCTTGGTTAACTACGTTACTTATTAAGGACATTTTCTTTTCGATAATGGAATATCCTTATCTATGTATTGTCAGATTTTTATATCTAATTGCGCAACTGGACGTTTGGAATACGTTCTCAGGATAAGAAATAAGTATTCAACGAAGAAGGTAAATATTGGAGAACGATGATTTCTTAAATTTGCGCGAATTTTAGACATTGAAAAAATATATATTTTCTCGGGATATAATATATACTTTTATTTTCTTGCGGCTTTTCGAAGACTTTGCAGCATTTTTGGCTAACATAAAAATACCGCGATGCAATCCAAAAAAAATATTTTATTTTAATATTGGAGAATGAATTTACGGATTAGAGAAGTAATCCCAGATACAGATTAAACTAACAAATCAAAAATTTCGGTTGTATTAAGATTTATGAGATGAGCCTTGCTTGCCAAACGCAAGACTGTACACAAACAATGACAACACTATTCAGACCTGTGAAATTTCATTCTGTCGTTTCCTAACGATTTCCTGTGAATCAGCGGTAGCGATAAGACCTAGGTAAACGAATACTGTAGTGTAGAAGAATCTGTGTGAAGTGTCTACCTCATTTAAACAAACTGCAGTTTTATTTTTCTTGCTTCGAATTAAAAAAATGTGTTCTCTGAGGTTGGTTTGTGATGTATATTATCGTCCTTTAATAGATGTAAGCTCGATAAATTGTTGCATACATGGCTCTTCTGCCTAAACCAAGGAAAGAAAGCCAGAATGATATCAATATTACTCACCTATAAACTGGTTCAAATAAGCGAATGAATGGTTTTGCCACATCAATCAGATTTTTAGTATTAGCACTTCTATCTTCTTCGTAAGAGCGATATTTATTTACGTGCAAGATCTTACACATGTTTAGTATTGCCCGCAATACATTACCCCATTAAGAAACAGATAATGCTCGATGCACTCCAAGATAAACAAACTATTAATGTTGAAACGGGAAGTGTTTACGATCGCTTTTAATAGTATTGTTGATGCGTTTGTACGATTTGATTCCTGGTTGAGGGTTTGGAAATACACTGACGAATTAGTAAGTGGGTCTTACTTACCGTCTGAGTAGATCATGCCGGAATCGTGAAATATTTGTTTTTATAGCAAACAGGCTCTGATGTTAAGTGATATTGGCCAAAACAACCATTCCGGAGGAGTTATAGACGCTTTTGCTATTAAAAGAAAAGAATATAGATAAGGTGTTGGAATCTATGAAAATCTTACTCAACGTACGCAACAGCAAGCCACCATTTCATGATTTGTATGAGACAGTGACACTAAACCACTCAACTCGAGGTTCCAGCTTCGGCAATAAAATGAAATTCTTTATTAACCACTAGCTTTTGCCTGCAGCTCCGTCTGCGTGATAAAGTTATTATTAATTATGTTACAGTAGCCTATAGAATCAGTATTAATGTAGCTACCTATTAGTGAAAAAAAATCTTGAACAACTTAGAAGTCCCTGAGATTAGTGCGTCCAAAGAAAACTCTTCAGCTTTATATATTAGTGTGGATAGAAGCGAACATAATTGAACTTATGACTTCAAAACAATTACACAAGATTATGATTAAAAGTTACTTACAATGTTAGTTCACAAAGCCGTCTTCGCTATTAATGCTCCAATAAATCTAGAATAAAGATTAAAGCATTGTATAAAATGGCTAGAAAGTAAACTTGTACCAAAAGAATATAACAATGACATAACTATTCTGTTCAATTGTTAGATGTCTGCAGACGACCTTAACAAACAATGGCAACTAGCTCAAGGGCACCTTCTACTACTCTCAGAACCTGACATGGATAATGGAAATGCTGGTTATTTTGATTCAAATACAGTCGTTATAGTTAACTTCGAACTGGCTGTATTTTTATTTCGATACAAATTGCGAATGATTTCTATTTCTAAGTCTGTAGTCCAGTCTTTGTGTATATCTCAAGTTTTGTTGGCATTATTGAATACCAGTTTCGCTTGATCTTTCACGTATTACCAATTATACAATCGACATTTTCTGGATATCAAGCGATTTTTTTATAGGGCCCCCTGCAGTCTGCTCCTTATGGGAAGCAGGATTAGGTCCAAATATCGACGGATAACGTGACCCCTCACAAGCTGACATTATGCCTCCTTGCTTTCTTCAGAAAGTTTTGATAATTAAAAAACATGTATGCCTGACGAATTTTGGCTCATGATTGCTACCTTATGGAACTCTGACACTGCATGTAAACATCGTGGTAGACCAAAGCGATGGCGGGACGAACTGAAATCATTTAAAACAACTGATTCACTCGCAGGATCATGATTCAAGGAAAGATCTTGGTGAATCCATTGCCCAGCATTGGGATAGTATAGGCTGATACAACTACAAGGCTTTAGAAATCGAAACACCCGCTATCAGTGTCACATATGGTGTAATGATCGAATGAACGTCGGCTCGTGTCGCACACAATTACATAAACATACCGCCACGTACACGAAGCCGTATATTTGCGTTTTAATTGTTCGTGTTTCATTATTATCGCAGTTAGTGACTACTACGATTTGAAAAAGATATAGTTATGTACTGTGTAGTATTTTCGTTAGTTTATCAGGAAAGGGATCTACAAAAGCTTGTATATTTTTGTAGATAAATAATACCTTTATGTTTAACAGTATAAAATATAAAATAAATAGTTTTATGTTAAATTTTTTGCGATATATTTTTCTATAGAAATAGTCTGTCAATATTTGAAGTACAAAAGTTGGCAACCGTAGTTGAAAAGAAATTAATTTTGTTCTCCAGTTCGAAGTGCCTTTACAAATATATTTCTAAGTTCGTTATTACTTTCTGGATGACCACGCTATTTATATTTTTGAACTAAAAACTTTGTTGTATAGCAGACATAATAGTAAAAAAGATATATAACATCTCTTTTTTTTTAAAAAAAAAACTGCAGAGAAATAAACGTAGGAATCGCTGAACAGATTTGGATGATATTTAGCACTCTGATAGACCACTTTCCGGATTATAATACAGGGAATTTATTATGAAAAATACACAATAACTCTTGTACTTGATAACCTTATTAACATAGACGGAGACGCGAACATTTATTTTATTAATAACTTAGCTTTTGCTCATGGCTTCGCCCGCGTGAAGTGTTTTCCGAAATAAAAGTCGCGCTACATATTTTCCCGGGATAGCCTATAAGCCTATAAGCTTTCCAGGGTCTTAAACTATCTCCATACCAAATTTCATATAAATCCGTTCAGTGGATTTTGAGAAACTCGATAATATACAGACAGGCTGAAAAGGGGACTTTGTTTTATAATATGTATAGATACCAATTCAAAACGTACTTCAAGTAATTGCTTTATCATCCTACTTAAGAATTCCCTAAATATAAACGTTTTACAGAACTCCACTCAAGGAGCACTTTCAGGATTTTCAGCTCATTTGTTTTACCTGTTTAACTATAACGATAAAAGTAATCGCCTAATCGAGTAAACCTTAAAAACTTTCGGTTAACTTCTAAACTGGGTTTAATTGAGTTTTTAGTTTTGGAAACATTTTGTTTAGGTTATTAAGGAAATATTTTGCTTTATTTATGGTTAATGGATGTTGACTTGGGTTATTCATTTACCAGAAGGGTTTAAAAGCATAGTTCCTTAGCCTGGTGTAAGTTTACTATGGGGTAACTTAGCCCTTCAAATTCAGCGTAAATGGGTACCTCAATTCGTCCCCTATACAAATGCCTTAGAATGGGTTTAATATACCTAAAAGGGGAAATGATTGTCGAAATACGAAACTGTTGCATCATTTTATTTAATTAAGTTTTTTATATAAAAACGGAGGTGCGGGAACAAATTTCGAAAATTTCTAATGTCGTATTTAATAATAATACGATTTTTTATGAAAAAATGAATCAACTTAATATACTTCTCCTTTCTATTTTTTGTTTTTTTATTTAAATCGTAGGTGATCTATTTTAATTCTAAAAGTTCACATTATCCATATTATAAAAGCAAATATATCCAAAAATATTCATTGAGGTCGTTTACCCACGTGCATCCGCTGGTTATTTCATAAACAGCGAATGCAAATATGAAAGGCAATTAATATACTGAATTCTAAATAACCGGCTAAGTTGTAAGGGTGACATTGCAACTTCGACCTTACCCCGCTGTAATAAAGCCTATTGTTACTAGCTTCAGAAAGTAGCACAGTTATTCAGTTCGTCACTATTTAAAAATTCACTGGTAATCAAACAAATGACAGTTATTGTTTGCAGCTAAACGTCAGGGATAAGCTAAACATTCTACTATGCGGGATATACTCTCCCTCCGCTTCTAAGTTTTTAATGAAAAGAGAACAAATAATTTTACTAGCTTTTGCACTAGGCTTCGTCGACGTGAAGGAGTTTTCGGGGATAAAAGTCCCGCTACATATTTTTCTGGGATAGAAAGTAGCCAATAATCTTCCCAGGGTCTTAAACTATCTCCATACCAAAATTTCATAAAAATCCGTTCAGTAGATTTTGGGAAAATCGATAACATACAGACAGACATAAAAAGGGACTTTGTTTTATAATATGTATAGATACAGCAATAACAATCTACATAGACAAACTCTAGAACAACTAGATTAATTCATAAGAAGAAATATATTATGTTTCCGAGTTGGTTTACATATTAATAGTAATGCAATGATGAACCAGCTGTGAAACAAAGTCCCTTCAACGGTTACAATTGCCATCTTGTATATGCAACACGTAGGCTGGGAGCTCTTTGCCTTAAATTCTATAATATTATGTGTCAAAATAAAAAATACTAACTTCACAAATCTAACACAAATATTCCAGTACACGTTACAAAACAAATATTATCACTGACAAAACTAATATGAAATCGTTTAGATCTGTTTGTTCAGCGATAGTGGCCGTATCGGTCAACTCAGTTTACAAGTATTTACCTGAGCTAACTTGAATCGTAAAACGATAAACATTATAACAGTTGAATTTCTATCATATTCAAAATGGAACGTTCCAGATGTTTAAGGATGAGGGATCAATATGTAAAGGATAATATTTCTTAGAATCTTTTCTTATTTATGTAGACAGTTAGAGAAATTATTTGGTGAATAGCGAAAATTTTATAGTCGTTTCTATGTCAATTTGAAACACAGGTCCTCGACAGTTTCAGGACAGAAAAAAAAACAGTACATTTACGAAAAGTTCCTTGAATAGACGAATTAGTTCATGATTAACACTCCTTATGACATAACATACATACATAACATCACGCATTTTATCCCCGAAGGGGTATGCAGAGGCGCAACTAGGGCACCCACTTTTCGCCAAGTATGTTCCGTCCCATGATGTGATAGGGGGCGAGCCTATCGCCATATCGGGCACAAATTCCAGACTCCGGGCTGATACTGAGCAGAAAAACCCAAATATCACTTTGCCCGACCCGTGATTCGAACCCAGGACCTCAGAGCGCTATTGTACCGGACATGCAATACAACTACGCCACCGAGGCAGTCCTCCTTATGACATCTTCGATAAATACCCTAAAATTGTTAACTCAAAATATCATGGTATTCGAACCTACTTCCTCTCGTTCATGAATGTCCGGCAATAAACCACGTCGGTCCGTTATAATGGATACTCAATCACTCCCATTCACCGTCCCCTCCCAAAAAGGGAAGATTGCGTAATTCGTCCAATTATAAATCCTGCTGACCCCTCAGTAAGTTGGGGTCAACGCCTTCTCATTGTTGGTTAAAACGTTAGCTTGTTTTGGTTCATTGATGATCAGAAATCATCGATATTTTATCTAAATATCATAGACGTAAAATTTAAAATTTAAGTTATATTTTTCTTTGTTAGAAATGCCTTTGCTGTTACCTGTTCTTATTCTTCAATGTATCGCTCAAGTCGTTACACTTTTGCAAATATGTTCCTTATATTTACGACTTAATAGGTATACGTCAATATCGGGTATATTAATAATATAAATACCACATCATTCTCTAAAACCCAAATTCAATTTCACGCTATACCAATTCACTATACATGGTGACATGGTCATTCGTCACCCTCTACGGGAAGGGTGACGGATGGCGCGCTCTACGTCCCCGATCCCATCGCGATATGGATATCTTTATTCTATCACCCTGTAATGGAACTATTGAGGATAAATTCGATACCCTTTGCCTTATGGATATATTCTGTTGAAGTATTTTACTACAAAAGCCAGGCTGCGTAAACTAAAGGATATTTAAAACTAAATAATGAGGTACCCTTTAAAATTTATGAGTGTATAGTGAAGTTGTCGTGCTATCTCATTCGCTCGCCCGCGCCCGAATTGCAATGACGTCACTGTGTAAAGCTTTTATTAATTTGACACTCACATACTTCGAATTTAAAAAATACATTTTATCAGATATTCTAGTTCTTAGTCAATTCAATTGAATCGTTAATATAAATCAATGAAAAGTCTAACTTTTCTTAAAGAGGATCAACTACGCTACGTTCTAGAATATAAGTTTTAATGTTGCGATCGCTTATTGGAAAGTAAACTCCATTCCTGGCTTATAAATATTCCGTGTCGAACCCCGCTTCTTTGCGCGATCAAGTTTATCAGTTATCCTTTAGAACTTTTAATATATCCGTAGGAAAACTCTGCTTAAGTAATTTTGTATTTATTAATCGATTGCTCAGTTACAAAGAAGTTGTTTATAAAATAAATTATAGTTTCTGCCCGTAATTTTTACCGCATGAATGTCTATTTTCGTGTATTAATATTCTATACTCTAACATTCCACGATAGTAGCTTCGTGCTATTGAAATATTTATCAGAGTTGATGCAATAGTTCTAGAATATAGCGCTTTCAAACAAATAGAAACTTTAGCTTCATATTGCTAAGATTAAGTCTTTATATTGTTAATATTGCATGAAGACTAATCTATTTCCTTTAATATTTTACTACCTAAGGTACCAAATATTTTTTATAGACAAGTAGAATATGGCCGCCAAATATAATGGAAAAAATTAGGCTATAGTCACTTGTTGCGTAATGTCGCGTCAAAGATTAGTCACCTAGACAAATCTCAGCCCAGTAAAGTAGGCTCTGACGAATGCGGAGAGTTGCGTCGTTTCTGGCTTATTGTTATATATGAATTTCTTTGTATTATGCACAATACAATGCTTTGTGCTAGAAATGATGAAGTTTACTTCCCATCATAATATTTATTTTACGGCCAAACTACCTATTTCACTTCAAAAAATCTAATAGAAACAACAAAAATATATAAATTTTATACCTTACAAAAGAATTTTCAATATACAGTTATTTAGATGTAATAAAGGGATTTGTGAATTATGTTCTGTGAAAACGGAGTCGTTCTGTTGACATCTATACGACGTCGAAAAGACGCCCCCGCCTGCACTAGGGTTGGTTCGGCAGTGAATATGACAGAAATTGCAGGGAGGGTAACATGTAACGATTGTTTTAGGAACACTTAAGCCTGATTTTGATTTAGATGGACATCTTATTGTTAACAATATTTGTGTGCAATTATTACTTAAAAAGTTACCCCGTCAAAACATACGGATTGGAGAGGCAATTCTTCTCTGCGGTGGCGTATACAAGTGTTTTGACGGAAATTCAAAAATCAAATGTTGCTAGCATTAATTGCGTATGATTATTGCTGGTAATATTTGCTTCCTAAATAAGGCTTAAGAAAGGCATTAAGTACCGAGAAAAGAGGTGAACCTTTGTTTTTGTCTAAATTTTTAGCTATTCCTATCGTTGATATGACTGGTGGAATTTTTATATGCGCACAACAATGTAACTCCACTGCACCTGATGGGGTTGTGTCCAGATAGATTATTAATTATGCCTTGACATCTTGAAACAATCAGACTACGTGTTCTCAATGGGTTATAAAGTTGAGCCTGGCTGAAGGAAGTCTTCAGTCAATTTGATTACTGGTGATCATTAATGAGCTCAAAAGCCAGCACAATTTTATGCAGTACCATATTTATATTCTAAAGTGTTGCATATCATTTTGTAGGTAATCGTGTCACTACATGCTCGTATTGTCATTCAATTGCAAAACAAAATTCAATCCAGTTGTACAACCAAAACACCGTACACCCCTAGTCAATTTATAGTGTGTGTTTTGGACATAACAGGTCGTATACAAGAATCTCGAATTGATATATGCGTATGGCTTGCTCGATTTGAACTCGCTCCTAAGGTATGCAGGTTCAAATCTATGAGCATTGAGTAGGTCATTGCATGCGCGCTGGAGCGTGAGGAATGTCGAAATACCTCACTGATGTCCCACATTGTTGGTGTTTGTAATCATTATCTGATGATGTATCTATGTTAATAAAAATAATATTATGAGAATCGTTTTTTGTTTATTGTGGGCATGGCAAAGTGGCCTTACTGCACCTGATAGTAAGTGAAGAGATGTCCAAAAACATATCGACCGCCAAGATATAAACATCCTCGGACAGTCGAATTAAAGTTGCCCGCGTTTCGCTTGAAATGTAGTTCTAGAACTGATTTCATAATTAATAAAAAATTCATTATTTAGAAACAAGTAACATTAGCAGGGACTTGAATAAACCAATACTTATAGTAACGACACAACATAACAATCATAGGCTACGAACAAAAGAATCGTTTACAATCAACCAAGCTCTGAAGCTCCGTATTTCGTAAAAGCCACAATTTATCTAACAATAAAAATATCCAAAGCCTCACTTCCATCAAAATATTAACATATTTTAATAAAAACTTAAAATATATGACGTACGTGATCCTGGATTCGCTAATTAAAGCATGAGATGCTAAAATCCCCAGACACAAGTCTAGACTTAGTGTTTCAAGGTCTTAACAACTTTGCTGCGATGTTCCGTAATTTACACGAGCTTTTTGTTGAAGTTAGCGCGTGTAAAGGTAATGTAGACACCATTTAGGTACATTCCTCCAAACAAGTCAGAAAAATATACATTTTATAAGTCAAATAAATGCAAGACATGCTATACTATGTTATAACAGTGGAAACTTCAGGAGTATGGCAAGCGGCCAGTATTTTCTCTTAAACGGGCACGATAAATAGATCCCACTGCACCTGATGGTGAGTGCCATGCCAGAGTCTAAAACTGACTCGAGATCCTTTTCTCTCGCCAGTCGACACAATCATGCCGGCCTGTTTTAAATCGAATATACAATGGTTGATACCGGAACGAATACATTAGTATGAGTCACTTGTGGGTTTTACGCCTTGTGTATGGTGATCGCTATCCAGGCGTTTAGAACTATCCTACCACCACTACTATTAAAAAAAAATTCAAACTCTTTCTGAAACATCCTAAAAAACCTACCAGTATAATATGAGTTATAACTTACTAACAAAATAATAATATCAAAGTGATACCATTGCTTGTTCGTATGATTAGGGTCTACAAGGTGATTTTTTGTCTTCTAAAAGATTTTCTCTAAAATGTCGGACCGTGTTCCACACTGAAGAAACGTTTTTAATTCACCAATTATCTGCTAACGAACTGCAGACGTGGAAACTGAACAGTTTTGGTTCGAAAACGGTTTTTAATAGTGCAAGGAACATGGACGTGGACGTGTTTGCGTGGGCGGAAGACTTTCTTTTAATGTTGGACTGTCTCGGTACGACGAGTTACCAGGTTCGAATGCCCGGTTGGACAAAGTAATATTGTGTTTATCTGCTCAGTATTAGCACGAAATCTGGATTTTATACCCGAGAAGTTATAGACTCGCCCCTTATCATTATCGTGGATGCATCACGCATATCAAAAAATTTCTTAATCCTTCGGAAATAAAGCCACAATGTGTGTTTTGAAATACATTGTGGTATACCGACCAGTTTTTTAAACACAACTGGCTTCATCTTTGCCTGTGGTAAGATATTTGTATCCACCCTTCATCAATCGATGCTCTGCCAGCCACTACAAAAATATGGAGCCAATTGCCCCCAGCAGCATTTCCGGATAAATACGACCTGGCGACCTACAAAAAAAGATCGTATTCCTACCTAAAAGGCAATGCATCTCTATACCCCCTGGTATTGCAGATGGTCGTGGGCGACGGTGATCAATTACCGTTCGCTCGTTTGCCCCCTATAACTTAAAAAAAACCTTCACTTAGTTACTTAACCATGTTCGTTTAAGATCCGAAGCATTTAAGCACTGGCCCAGTGGTATTATATCCTCAAATATGTACGACGTGCAGACAAACTTAAGCACTTAGTCATCACTTATCAAAGGACATTGTTCTGTGCCCATACATAATTCGCCCTGGAACCAACAGCAATGGAAAAATGTTTGTAATATTTAGAATCATTAATAAATTCTCTTGACATATTATTTATAAAACGGACAAGCTGGGATATCGCATCAATCCAAAAAAACGATGAGATTTTGAGGTTATAATTGATAGTAAACATTGAAAGTTTTTCAATGTTCAAGGTAGATTTATAGTCCTATCATTTACGCTTTAAATATGCTTTTTATTGATATAAGTACCTATCTAATATATATAAGCCCTAAAGATTCATCACTTTGTAGGGATCTGATTATTTTTTACTTAAATCAGGCTATTTTAAGACTTGGTTCATATAATTTTTTATAAGTAAAAAGGTACCTAATTATGTAGTTATAGTATTTACATCCTCTAAGAGTACCCTTCAGATTTTATGTATTTTCTATATATACGTACGTCGTACATATTCCCCGAAAAGACAGACAGAAGTGCACTGTTTAGCATTCACGCTTTATCAGAAGCATGGCATAATTTACACACTTTTGGTAGACTCTTAGGGCATGTGGGATTAAATTAAACAAATAAAAAAATATTTTTAGTTCATATTATTTATTTCCTCATCACCTACATTGTTTTATAAAATATTATCTGAGTATTGTGCAGAAGGGTTGTTGTTATGGTATTATTTATCAATTCAGTTTTGCTAATCACAATCACCGAGTCCGGAGTTCCAACATTCTATTACAGAGCACGCAGCTTCTACTAACATTGTTACAGCTGAAGTATGTATAGGCTCTTGGGCCGTGGTCCAACATGCTGTACATATAAGATCAAGGGCTACAACCTGAAAAAAAAAACAAACACATTATGCTCAAATTAGAATGGCAATATATTAATATTGTGTCACACGGAAAGCAGATTTATGTATTCAAATCTTCCAGCTGAATTAAATGTAAGAAACCTTCAAGCATATGAGACACATTTTTTAATCAACAATATACTTGCTAGTTTGCTCTTATGTTGCCACATCCACATGCTAAAGTGTGTAGTAGGTAGTATACAGCCTCTGTTCGCTGTCTCCACGCAGTTACCAAGAACACGAACTGAGGAGCGAACTAGAAGTTTGGCGGCAGTTAAACTTGTTCGATTAAAGAAAAATGTGCTTACCAAACGAGGCGCTGTCCATTGTTGTATACAATGGCGAATCTGCTCGTTCTCCAACACCATGGATCCGCCAGCAGAGCACCAATTAATGCAAAAAGCAATTTCTATTTCGTATCCGTTATCAATGCCAGGTAAATTGGTTCATCACTTCACAAAGTCCAGAAATCACAGCCAGTGTATGTCGATATCGTAATCAATCGCACAGAGTCTTTATAATAGCCGAATCGTCAATGATATAGTGAGAGTCAGAAAATTATAATAATATATTATATGGAAAGTGAGAGTCTAGTTTATTTGTCTCTGAAGTGTGAGTGACATTAAATTGAATTGAAAAATGAAGTAAGAATTAGGGATACTACTCGACTAGATTCTGAATCGATTATATCGATCATTTATACAAAAATCGATTTTATTCAACATAGGGTTATTTTTATTCGGAAAAATATTTAGCGGGACCCTTATCCCGGAAAATCTTTCACATGGGCGGATCCGATAATAAGCGGCGGGTCGCTAATATAGAACCTAAATAAACAAAGTAAATCAATATGAATTAAAAACTAAAAAAAATCTTTTTTCATAGACGACATGATCTATAATCAATTTAGTCCTAAAACTAACTACTTATTTATTTGAGACGCATCCACTGCTCGATTAAATATTATTATAATAATTAAAGAACATATCGCCTCACAAATCGAATATATAAAAATGATTCAATAATTAATTATCGGTAATTAGATTTATCGTTTTGTCGAACCGGTACATCTCTATACACAATTAGTTGTAAACATGTCGGCGACTTTGACTTTAAGTCGTTACAATACTTTTATATATTCATTTTGGATGTAGCAGCTTGTCCGTTTTATACACATATTTGCAAATAATATAAAAAAATACATAAATAATTATGGTGCTAGTCACACCTTTGTTGGTTCTGGGGCCGTTTTCGACAATGTCCTTTCGGCCTGAATGGCAAGCAGGCGATGACTCCGCCAGGATATTGTTTTATGGCACGCTAGATAATTTCGGACACGTCTCAGCGGCCCGAGTCAGAATACTGCGGAAGGTATGAATTATAATCGTTCTAGTGTTTATGATTTGGTTATATTAGATTGTTGCAAATAGGAATGGTTTGCCCGGTATGGTGATAGGCTCGCTTCGTATTAGGACATGGGAATAGGTGCGTCAGTGCCTCTGCCTACCCTTTCAGGGATAAAAACCGTTAGAGTGGCTATGTGGAATATAATTTCGAATTATGAACGCCTACTGTCTGTAAGAGATAATACATAGTATCACTGGTTGTTAAACTAAAAGACGAGCGATTTGTCGCCTGTTGTATGTATGTAACACATAAACGGATACGGATAAACCAAATCCTTGGAATAACCACCGCTTTTATCCCGAAAAGTACACGCCGGTCTTTAGCGGGAAAGAAGTGTCACTTGAAGCGTCAACCAAAGCAAAGCTACTGTAGGTATTATAGTTATAAAACTAAAGATAGAATACACACACACGTGAATTTTATCCCCAAAAGTATTGGACATAGGTGCAACTAGTGCACTTACTATTTGCCATATGTATTGCGACCCATCATCACGACCCTGCTCATCATCGGGAACATGTTCCACACTCTGAGCTCACACTGGGAATAGGTCAATATTACTAGCCGATCCGGGAATCGACCCGAGAACCCAGCAGTGCAGTCTACTATGCCACCGAGGCAAATATAAGTTGTAAGGTAATTGACGTGTACCTCACGCCCTCTCCATAAAGCGTGGTAATATAACGCCGATAATAACTCGGTGCTGTTCTGGCTCACTCGAGGATTCCTTCGGTTTTGTTTGCTTTTGGATTTTATACGTCATGTTAGGAAAGAATCTCTTTATATTCTAACATGAATTTTGTTTTGTTTGAAGATAATGAGGTATAAAGTTACTGTACATGTTAGCTATTAGTAATGAAACAAGACGCTGTTTCAGTAGTTTAACGAACTTACAATTTTATCTCTTTATTATGTTATTAGATTCTGCCCGCGGCTCTAACCGCGTGAAAAAGTTTTACCGGGATAAAAGTAGTACTATATATATTCCAGTAAAACATTTAACACTCAAGAATAGTGTAGCTTCCTATTAGTAAAACAATTATTAAAATCGGTTCAGTAACTCCAGAGATTAGCTCTCATAAACCTGCAAAAACACCACAAACTTATTTACCATGAGTATATCTTTTAGATATTTAAATATTTACCTGTACCTGCCACTAATCAAAATATTTTATAAATAATTTCGTACTTAATATTACCAGCCCTGTATTGTACTCCTCAGCACGGCCCATTACAACTATTAGGGGTTTCATTTATTTATTTATGCTTTCTAATAAATACAAATGTTTATCGGCTGACTTAATGCCAAGGGCATTCTCTGTCAGTCTCTGTCTTAATAATAAGTAATTCTTCGTTATTCGTCTCACCGTGACTGTTTTTCTCTCTGGATTTTCGCCGTGTTTTCCCCACCTTCAATTAATTTACCAATCCTGTACCTTCAGGAGCCAACTATAAAGCAACAACGGCACCAGTTGCTTTCACCATAAAATTGTTCCTTCAGTCATAAACCGGCCAAATTAAGGATCCGACAGTAAACTCAACGGAAACTAAAATATATAGAACTAAAGTGAGCTATATGGTCTAGATTTAAAAAGCTAAAATGCTTTGATATACTCGTTTTTTTTTAATTGACTGCGAAATATGTTTTGTGCGAGAAATTAATGGAATTACTGTAACACTAGGGTTTTGTCCGTGGCTCTACCCGGGTTATTGTCCAATGCTAGTATAAAAAAAGTAGTTTATAGCCCTTAGTATTAACGTGGCTTTTTATCAGTGAAAGGATTTTCAAAATCGATTAAGCATTTTGAGTATATTAATTACAAACAAACTTATAAAAAAAAAAAATGTTTTTCTCAATATAATACTAGTTTAGATGACATAAAAGGAAAAGCTGTAGTAGTATAACACAAGTTCACATCTTTTTTATAGCATAAGAATAAATAGCGATGCGCAAAACTAGACGAGTCATGAATGCCAACATAAAAAGGAACGCAATAGAAACTAGGGAAGGGACGAGTGTTTAGGATTTCCGGAAATCGTTTGTTCTTCAGAAAAAGTAGGCTGACCAGTTTCGAAACTTATTTAAATACATGATTGGAACGTACGCCAAGAAAGCTACAATCACACGCTTACGCATTTTATTGGGAGCGAGCCTTTTTTTTATAGCTTTGAATGACGAGACAAGCTTGCCGTTTGCCTGATGGTAAGCGAAACGACCGCCCATAAACAGAAACACCATCCAACACCTTGAATTACCAAGTATTGTTTGGTACTCCACTGCGCTCGCCATCCTGAGACATGAGGTGTTAAGACTTATAATTAGTATCCAGTAATTACACTTGCTACAATGTAAGCCTATCGTCATATTAGGCGCAAAGTCCAAACCCTGGGCTGATACTGAGAAGGAAAACCCCAATAGATTGCGCGACCCTGGGCTTGAACCTGAGATCTCATAGATCTCATACAGTTGTACCGTAATACAATCACGCCACAGGGGCAGTCTACAATCGTACTTATAAAATTGTAAATGCATTCTGAAATATCACAAGAATCGAAATACGATAAAAGGAAATCCAAAGAGGATCTGTTTAATCTTTAATATTCATCCCGTCGTTTGTGATATCTTATTCGATGCAGTTTCCAGATCAAATGGCACGGCTTGGAATGTCCTGCTCAACGTTCTTTGCCTTTTTATCTTTTGTCTTTGCCCGTTCAACTTAAGTATTGTTATCTACGTTTATTCTTATGACAAAGAATTGTGGTTTAGATTGTTTGGTATCGCGATCTTAGTAAAATGTGGAGTTGCTTTGATGAGGATTAGGGAATATATCCAAATAACTGGTTCGATACGAACACCATCTGAATTAATAAATTGCAAATTTGATGTTTCGAAATTCTATAAAAGACTTGTGCTTCGATTTAAAGGACATTATATCTTCACTACATAGTATAAAACAAAGTCGCTTTCTCTGTCCCTATGTATGCTTAAATCTTTAAAACTACGCAACGGATTTTGATGCGGTTTTTTTTAATAGATAGAGTGATTCAATAGGAAGGTTTATATGTATAATAATAACATCCATTAAATAGTGGAGAAATACTGTTATTTTGTTATGTTATAGCCGTGCGAAGCCAGAGCGGGCCGCTATGTTTTTATATACAACGTTCACAGTTTTTCTGTAGTGTATTTAGTATCAGCATTGCACCCGTGCAAAGCCGGGGCGGGTCGCTAGTATATAATATTTCATTTTACTATTATGAATGCGTTTTTTGGACGTGTGTTGTAGGAAACACAGAAACCGCTGCGTTCAGCGGACAAACATCAAATAGATGTCGTTGATTAACATTCATTCATGCCGGAAATTACACAGTAAAACTTTAATACTGAGAAATGTCAATTCACATGAGCGGGTCTGTGATGAAAATGTAGTTCTCTATAAATATCTTCATCTAGCCTAAACTCTGAGCGTAGGTAGTAAACGAACCCCAAACCTGCTGAGCCCATTACAGAGTATAAATCCGAAAAGTTTCGCCCAAAGACATCGCCGCAAATTCCAGTGCCCACAAGGATTGCCGGCAAATGTGGCGGGCTGGGCGAGGCGACCCGAAACTTGTTTTACTAGGCTATAAACATTTTGGTCCATAAATTGATATCTTTGGTGAGGTCCCGGACGATCTGGGTCAGGTATTTAGTTTAGTCTTATTGTTTGAAAAGGTTTTGTTCTTTTAAAATAACTACGCATTCCTTTGTTAATGGAGTATTATTCAATATTTTATCGCTTTTCTTTATGATATTTGAGAGTGAGGTTTTTAATGATTGTGTAAAGAATAAGCTATTTAAGATAATACATTTTATTTGTCGAAACATTCTTAGATTATTAATACGCTGAAACCAGCCAAACCACACTCGGAATATAACAGATAGTAAACCATGGTCTAAATAGTACACCTAGCTGGTAGTAGGATATATTTTATATCCGCCCGGATAGCGACCACCGTACACAAGATGTTAAACCCTGCCATAGTGGACCATGTAAGTGTGTCGCGTTCCGTGATCAGCCTGTTTATATCCGGTTTCAATAGGCCGGCATAATCGTGTCGATTGTCAAGGGGTAATCATCTCTCGTCAGTCGACATTCCCCACTCTACTTATCAACAGGTCCAGAGGGTTCACTATGCCGTGCACTTATATAAAAAAACACCCAAGTTTACCATTTCATACAGGCATGAATTAATTTTAATTTCTCTCGACCCAGCTTTTCAATTTCACTTCGTATTAAATCTGTTATTGAGATCCTCCAAGTGTAAGGGCGAAGACATGAAATGTTAAATTCATCCTTCAGCGATGTCAGCCGATAACAAGGCGGGTTAACAAGGGACCTCACGCATTTATTATCTTGTAAAGGCTCTATTATTGGCTTTGGGTATCGAAGGCTTTCTGTGTTTGACAAATTGAATGCACTGAACGCGTCTTGCAGAAGGCTAAGCAGCAATGTAACCGACAAACCACAATTTTCGGAGTTTTTTCGCCCCTTGATATAGGGGGTTAAACTTTTGCCAATAATTAAGCAATGTCAGCACCAAGCAAATTCATCATAATATATATTTTTACTGCTTTAAATGACGAGACGAGCTTGCCGTTCGCCTAATGGTTAGCGATACGACCGCCCATAAACAGTAGAAACACCAACACCTTGGATTACAAATTATTATTTGTTATTCCACTGCACTCGCCATCCTAAAACATGATAAGTTGTAGTAGTATTGTGTCCAGTAGTTACACTGGCTACAATGTCCTTCTAACCGGAACACAACAGTGACTACACACTTCTGCTTAGCGGCAGAGATAAACATTGCGGTGGTACCTACCCAGGCGGACCCTCACATATAAGAGCCCTACCACCAGTAAAGGTATCTTATAAGGTTCTTCATAAGAATAGAACCCAATACCAACGGCTAAAGTAGATTATCACTAGACCAAAGACTATTTCACAATAGGCTCACATAAACGGTCTACGCAACGGTCTTTGTTACAAATACTCCCGCGGGACGCATTGTATTGTAATTGACGGCCTTTGAGCCATAGTTAAGGAGGTCGATTTGTATCCCAGTGGACCTCCAGGGCCATACTACCCAACGGAATATCGGAGTGGGGGCATTGTTTTCTATTGGGTTAAAGACAGGTGTAAGCCAATACCCCGCCATACCAAGCTGCAGACCAAGAATTAAGCTAAGTTAGTTGAGGTCTGCATATGACAGTACATCTTATTTTATATTACTTATATAAGTGCGAAAGTTTGTGACCTTGTTTGTATGTTTGTTAGAATGAAACGCAGGAATGACTGAACGGACTTAGATTAAATTTGGCATACGGGTAGATCATGCCCTCGATTAACACATAGGCTACTTTTATTGCAGTAATTTGTTCTCATAAGTACTGTAATTATAAAATCTGATTTTAATTATAGATGGCGCTAACGTCATCCAGTGTTTTAGGGACTTTTATAGCATAGTCGAGAAGTGAATTCACTAACAAACAACATAACCCAGCAAAACGATGACAACCCGCAACGCACACGTCTCAATCAACACTAGTCAAGATCAGCTAACCAGAGTATTCACGGATAGAGCATAATGGTGCGAGTAATAAATCGCAGCGACCCATTGAGCCGGCATTCCGACAGAAAGGGACAGTGTTACACGCGTGCCGTCGCATTCATTATGCAGGAGTGAGCAGCCTGATTCTTAGAGCGGTGATATTTTATATCTCGCGTGAGAGCGGAAATTTTTGCTATGTCGGAAATTCTTAGTAATATTTTTTTAGATAAGCGCCACCTATCGGTAATTTTATCAATTTATTGTTTATTGTGGTAAAATATTCCCCTGTCGATATAAATCCTTTTCTTATCAGTTTAAACTGCTTACCACCCACACAGAACAAATATTTGCAAATCACATTTATATTTAAAATCGAACACGAGCTATTCAAACACACACACATCACGCAATTTATCCCCGTAGGGGTATGCAGAGGCGCAACCAGGCACCCACTTTTCGCCAAGTGTGTTCCGTCCCGTGATGTGATAGAAGGCGAGCCTATCGCCATTGGGCACAAATTCCACCAACTCTGTGCTAATACTGAGCAGAAAAGCCCAAATATCACTTTGCCCGAACCGGGATTCGATCCCAGGACCTCAGAGCGCTGCCGTACATGCAGTACAACTACGCCACCGAGACAGTTCAAACGATAATTAAATATTACTAATATCGAAGGCACCTTAATAAGTCGATAGTTCTAAAACGTAATTTCACACGAGTAGAATTAAATTTTAAACTATTGATATACGTCGACCCGGACGCTTTAATATTAATGGCGGTAAATTATCTTCAGTTCCTTTCATTATTTTCATTTGAGAGTGTGGACATATTAGTGGGGTGACGTGACTTATGATGTGAAAGGTGATATGATACTTAAGATATGGGTAATACGTTACAAAATTGTTTGTGTTTTCACAAGACGCTAATCATTGCTTGTTAAATAATAATATAATGAATATAATAAATTGATGGCTATGAAGAAACAGACAAAGCTATTGTGCGGCTAAACCCCTTTTCTATACATCTATAGCATAGATATTTTCATGTGTATGACCCAACGCCCTTTTTCTATCAGTTTCTAACTCTATTCACTATCACTATGATTGTACGATCTCTTACGATTTCTGCCTTATTACTTTAATAGGAACGCACTTTTCTATGTGTGTGTATGTCTGTTTTTTTTTTATTAAAACTTCTTTGTATTTCAGATGTGAACCAGCTCCCGACTACAAGAAGTGATAGTAAAAAAGGTAATTTATTATTTACTAGATGTACAGCTATGTCTCATTCATAAGGGATGGTTAGTGCGGGTACGAATAAGTACGAAATTGAATATTTATTTATTTATTTATTTATTTATAATTAGGACAACCAGTAGTTGTTACATTATAAATAGCTCCAATAAAACATAACAGTAATGATAGGTTTAAATGCACAACATTTTAAGGTGTCACAGCATGCATTGACAAAAAAAATAACACCACACATATTAATATTAATTAACTAGTCATACATCATAAATGCGTAATATTTTACAAATAAATGTAGTAACTACATTAAATTTAAATTGGTTTAAAGGACATGGACATTTTGATATATTTTTATGATTAAGGTGTCATAGCTTTGATGGTAACTATATTTTTATAGCATAGACATTAGATAGGGAGACTCAGGGAGAAGCGGTCTTAGTTAGGGTTTACTTGTAACATACATTGAAATATCTTTCGCATGCATCATGTTAATAAGAAATAATATATACTAATAATAACTCTGTATAATATACTGTTCCATCGCTGGACACCGGCTGCCATACTGCCCTAATGCTGGGTACATACAATATAAAAGACCTGCCCAGTAACCATGTCCATTTACAATACAAATTGTTTGCAAATGTGCTTAATAAATAACTTTTACAGCTCATTTTTCATTCCTCAGATAAAGTTTATCCATCAAATAAATTCTACCCTGACTTAATATAAAAGTCACACAAATTGACGATTTAATACATACAACTGTAATTTTTTATTTGTTTGTGTTATACTTTAAATTACGAATAAATTTTATATGATTATTGAAAAATCTTCCCTTTATTGTAATAATTTTTGTTTGAAACTTTGTATTAATCAGGTATCGATGTATGTTATGTAAGTTGTTCCTTTTAATAAATAAAATAAAATGAAAATAACAAATTCTCATGAATTTCGACTGCTCATAAGTGCAGCTATGTTCGCTTACGTTAGTAGCAAAGTATTAACATTTAATAAAGAAACAAGAGTGTTCGAAAGTGATTAAAAATAAAGCAATGAAGTTGAGTGAATGCAGCCGTAATGGACTGTGGCGTGAAGCAAAAAGTCTCCGCCTCTCCACTCGCACGGAAACTGAGATTTGTACGGAAAAGTATAGACATTAGATTTCTTATACACTACCGTAAAATTGGGTGAATGGGACAATTTTATATCGTTTATTAACTTATAGAGAAACAGTAATCTATGTAAATATAGACGTTATTTGAAATATGAAGCATTACAGTAATTGCTTTATTGTTGCTTTCAATGAACGATATGAAATTTAAACAACGATCCAATACTGAAAATAAACAAATCAAAATCGATACTAATTATAAAGCTGAAGAATTTGTTTGTTTAAACGCGCTTATCTCTTAGCTTATTCGCTTAATTTAAAATGTCCGTAGTTATTATAAGTGATCATAATTGTTATTTAGAAATAATAATTATAATTATTCTTATAAATTGTTTTGACGTATTCTTTTCTTTTAATAACTGAATCGATTATAAAATTCTTTTACTAATGAAAGCTACTACTCTTAATTGCTGTACTACTTTTTATCTCGAGAAAATATTTGTCCCTGAAAACCTTTTGCACGCGGACCAAGTAGCAGGCAAAATTTTGTAAATATTACGTGAAAGTGTCAAAAAACAGTCGAAAAGAGTCGTTGACATCGTTTAATGAAACTGGTATTCAGGAATAATGATATAAGAATTTTGTTCCTTTTCCTTGCCCTTTATCACTCCGTGTTACAGTCATGTAAACTGCAACAAGATCTAAACAGTATAACGTAGTTTTGGGACTGTTAAGAATTTATTCAACATACACAATTCCATTAACTTTACCGTAAATCGTAACAACACTTTTGTGTGCATTTTGAACTGAAACGTATCTCGAAAAGTCCAGTCGGGTTTGTACGATTTAATTAAAACCTAGACTCGGTTTAGTGCTGATCCGGTCTGTGACAGAGTTTACTAAGTGGTGGACGTACTCAGGGGTTTAATATGTGGGTATATTAAACGAGAACGAACAAGCTTCGCATTGTTTGAATTAACTGGGAACTTGTAAATAGTTTGGATTCTTTGTATTTTACCGTATAGTTAAATATTATATTTCTGATTATATTCAATTGACCTTGCCCCGTATTGTATGTATTTAAGGTAAACAAGAAGCCACTGATTCGAATTCTGCAAAAAAAATTAAACAATCCAAATCCGTTCTTATTATAATATATAAAGATGCATAATTCACTAAACAGAAATAACGACCGAAAAATATACTATCGGTTTACATCAGATTATCCAAAATAATATCGTTTGTAACACTCAGGGGGGTAAACAATCCCTTCAGACAAAACCAAATACGCCTCACACAGAACATACAAGTAATATTCTACTATAAATGAGATTCACCTGAATTCGTCCATTCTGGCGTCCACTTTAAAGCAAGATTAATCAAAGATGCGGACGTTGTAAAATGAAAGAGGGAGTAAGGTTGAAAAAGAACAAATCTAATCCAACCGTGTCCAGTAAATCATCCTTTGTAATTAGTATGGCACGTTCCAAGACAAACGGTTTGTTAGTTTTATGGTTGAAGTTGCGGGAACAAGCGGTTTTTAATGTTTTTTTTATTATTGCTTTGAATGTCGAGACGAGCTTGTTCGTCTTATGGTAAGCGATACGACTGCTCATAAATAGTATCTATAGAATCACCATCCAACACCTTGAATTGGATAGTGATTCTCATAATTAAAGTGTTTTCTATTTTTTCTTTGCACAAACGAAATAACAGATACAGATTTTTTGTATTCGATTTAAGAGCGTTTACGTGCCGCGCGTGAAGTCAACTATAGGTAATTCTTCGCAAAATTCACTCACACAGACAGCGTGCGTAGCTGTGTGCGTACAGTTAGCGCATCGGCTATCTTTATAGTCAGACCAACCAATTTTGATCTTTTCGCTTTAATTATCTAATTGGAATGTAACTTATGATTTATGAATTTATGATAAATGAAGAATTCTATTATTAAATATATAAGAATTCATCATGAAATAGTTTATATGTATCATTTTGTAATTATAAAAAAAATAAACATTTTTAACAAATTTTAACGACAATTTTACAAATTGTTATTTTCACTTTTTAAATGTAAATTCTTAAAAAATTTAAGCATTTGCATTTAGAAAGTACCGTCGTCGTCGTAACATTTAATGTAAACATTTTGCGTTAATATTGGTAAATCTATGGAAGCCAACTGTTCGTTTAAATTTGATCTACCAACTCCAGTCATCATAGCTTCATTCACAGTTCCACGATATACGTCCATACTATCAGTATATCTCTTAGCGCTTAAATAGCTTAAATTCCATATTGCACATATTACACTTCATTAAAAATGGTGACTGCAAGCAAACATTATTCTCTTTCAATAGTTGTAAATGTTCGATACTACAACCTGTTGCTCTGTTGCGGTTATTGAGTGTTTTAATTTGATCCAAAAAATATTGAAAATCTATAATGTTTCGGCTTTTAATAACCTTATTTATTTTGAGTATAATATCAGGCTCGATTACCTAAAAATTAAAAAAAAATATATAGAATATACTATTATTGTTATCGAAGTTTACGCAAACACTACATACTTAAGTAAAACTGCATATGGATCTAGACGCGTTTAATTTATACAAGTATAATGACGCCGAAACCTGCACAGGGTTAAACGTCAGGATAAAATAATATGTAAAATTGATGTGAGCGTGTAAACCTAAACTAGCCCAAATAGTTAAGAAGATAGGTATACTAACTACTACTAGTAGTTTTATTCACTAGCTACATAAATTACCAAATCCCTTATTTCTAAGGTTCAAAGAGGAGAAAGATATAGGATTCCGTCTCTCGTCACTTGAATTTTCTTAACAGTGCGCACCAGTGAACACAAAAACCTTGTTATTTGAAAGTAAGCGTACCTATGCATTAAGCAAAAAAATCAGCCAAGTGCGAGTGGGACTCGCGCACTGGGTATTTGGCGAGTTGTAAACGTTTTGACAACGGGACAGCAAAGTGATTCTATAAGGCTAAGAACTCACGAAGCGTTTTTACTCGCGCCCGCCGTGGTTGAGAAACGGCTGTTTTATTTCCAAACTCATGACGACCGGAGATCTGTGCGATTTGTAACCACCGCGGGTCCGATTATGTCCTGCAAACTTGGCGAGCGATTATCGCAAGGCGGGCGGTTACAAGATGGACAGTTAACGGTCATATGAGTTCCAGAACGCCATGGACACATATCAGAAACGATCACGATGGAGGAAAATGGCGTCAGATTTCTGTAACCACCCCTCCCCTACCGACTACTGCAGTCGCCCACCTACTAACCACAGAGCGCGCTGGTGCTACCGTGGCTCGCACGATTCTACTAGTTGGACGCCAATACAGCGGGTACCGCATACAACCGCGCACGCCGCGGGCGTAAAACGTAAAACGGGTTTTGAAATGTGCGTTTAGTCCAATTGAAATGTTACAATTTAAGGACCGAATATTGCATTTCTTGGAGGACGAAATTTTATTTTTGGGCAATGTGTTGGGGGTCAATAGAAGCTTAAACTCAAGTGTGTGGGGTCGCCACCCTTGTCCCACGGCAGCCATCTTGGAAAAAGGGGTGAAAACACTTTTTTCGCGATATCTCGGAAACTATAAGTCTTACAAAAATTTGTAAAGCCATAATTTGTAGCAAATTGTTTTGCCTGCAAATATGTTTTTTTTTTCTCCTTTATCCCCAAATGGTAACTCATACCTTTTCTACCTGCATAACATTCGATAAGTTAAATTTGGTAAGTTCTATGGCAAAGAAAAGAGTTAGGAATAAATAAGTAAAGTTGTACGAATTTAACAAAAAAATTGTAATAATATATTTACAATAAAAAAATCAAAAATAAGTTAAACATTTTGTTTCGACCGGATTCTCATGAGCATTGACGAACCCGGTAAACTTTGGAGCGCTGTAACAGCGTTTTAAATGAATGAAATAAAAAAAATTATAGGGAACAATTTTCCTCAAAAGATCATTTACAAGTTAGTTTGAGGTAATTTTTTTGTAAAATGTAAAAAAAAAAGTTATAGAGCAAAAAAGAAAACTTTTATAAACATTTTCTCACATTTTTGCTTATAACTTCTTTAATTTTTAATTTAGGGCAAAAAGTTATATAAACATATTTGTAGGCAAAATAATTTGCTACAAATTATGACTTTACAAAATTTATGTAAGACGCATAGTTTCCGAGATATCGTGAAAAAAGTGTTTTCACCCCTTTTCCATGATGGCGGCCAGGGGGATAAGGGGGGCGACCTCACAAACTTGAGATTAAGCTTCTATTGACCCCCCACACATGTAGTAAAAATAAAATTGGATCCTCTAAAAAATACAAAGCTCATGTAACATTTCAATGGGCTAATTGTTTTTAGCTTAAGGTTCCATTTTTTTCCTTCGAGTAACTGTTGCTCAAGTGTTTAATGAGTAAAAAAAAGCAACAACCATAACTACAGACGCATGTTATAACATTAGTACATCAATCTTTTAGCTTTTGCTTTAGCCGAAGTTTCAGCGTTGTTGCGTTTCCTTTTCTTGCCTAGAAATAGCTTTACTTCCCATTGTGTCTGAAACATAATAATATAATAATATAATAATAATTTATAGTAATTACTAAAATTATTGTCAATCATTAAAGAAAAAAATATTTTACTTACTAAAGTGCTAAGATGTGGCAATCACTGTATACACGTGACTATTTTTTCTACGCGCACCAAGGTCAACTGTAGTCTGGCCGGAGCGACGAGCGATACGTCCTCTCTCTAGAAAGCCTCAAGGCGGACTAATTTGAAACGATTTGCGCGTTGCGTTTTATAGTGGTATTTAAAATATTTATAGAAAAATAATAGAGCTAATTTTGTTGAATTTTTAAATTGTATGTTTTTAAGGAGATGTTCTTCTATTATAGTAATCCAATATTATATTCAATTAAGTAAGATATAGTGATAAAAAAAATAATTTAAATAACCAACATTTCTGAAATTTTCGAATTCTTTGAATTTTTATTTCTCATGAATTAAACATAAAAAGATATTTTTTCTCTACTAACTTTTTTTTTCAGGATCTTTTTAGTTAGATAAAAATAACATATTGTTATGTTCCTTAGCGGTTTAAGATATTTTGAGCTTCGAAATAGACGTTCGAAGCGCAAATTTGAAAACCTCTGTTCAGTAATCATTAAATAATTTACAAATACTCAATAAATTTAAAAATTTTCTCTACTAACTTTTTAGACAATAAAATTGTCTATAATAATTACTAATTCATATGTTTTTAAAATAATGTTTTGATGGATATTATCTCCTTCGAAAAGTGCTGTTTTTGAGACATACGGCGCGCGGATGCGTAAACGCTCTTAAATATCCGAGTTCTTTTTGATATGTGTATCCGCCTGGATAGCGACCTCCGTACACAAGCAGTAAAACCATAATGGCGCACGTAAGTGTATCGAATTTGCCAATTAGCTTGTGTTTATCGAGTCAAACGGGCCGGCATAATTGTGTCGACTGGCATGGGATAATCATCTCTCGTCACGACTATACTGGACCGTACTGCATCATCAAAAACAGTGGGGTCACATTGACGTACCCGTAAAAAAGTATTTTAAATCCTGTTACTTATTAAAAACACGACTTTATTTATGATATAATTTCCTGTTATTTTCGAGTTCACGTACAATTCGATACACTTTCGCCTGCAATTATTGTTATGTAAAAATAATTGGCACTTACATAGCGAGATGCAATCTCGTAACAATTACTAAAACCGGTTCTAGATTGCCGACCGATTTTAGGCAACAGTCCTACTCAATAGAGACGTTTTCAAAATTAGCTACTAGTATTATCAAAAGGCTAGCTAGTAGTTAAAATCAGCAACAGAAAATAATTATACTACCTTCAGATATACAGTGAAAACCGCTTTTAGCGACATAGAAGGGATCACCGAATCAGCACGCTACATCCGATATTTGTTGTAAACGATACGGTTTTTATTTGCATTTATTTAGAGACCTTACTATATAGTCGTTATAACCGATGAGTCGCTCTAACCGGAGTCGTTATAACCGGTTCCTACTGTACATTGAATCCATGCTGATGGCAGTTATATTGCGGTAGTTGGAGATGCTGTGTACTTTGTACTAGCGCCCAGTATGAAGTCATTACCATTGGCTGAGACAGAGAACTTAACCCATTGTCTTGGCAGTTACTCACAATTTACCTACCCTTACTACTAATGGCGGCGATAGTCTAGTTGGTTGTGAAACGGACTGCCGAGACTAATATTCGCAGGTTCAAATCCCAAGGGCACACACCTCTGAATTTTCTAAAAAGTTATGTGTGTATTCTTTGTGAATTATCACTTGCTTTAACGGTGAAGGAAACCTGTATACGAGAAATTCTCTATAGGAATTTCGAAGGTGTGTGAAGTCTACCAATCCGCAATCCAGCGTGGTGGACTAAGGCCTAACCCCTCTCAGTAGTAGAGGAGGCCCGTGTCCAGCAGTGGGTCAATATATAATACAGGGCTGATATTATTATTATACTACTAATAGGTACGGGTCACCTACCATCCCCGTCGCTCGTTTCCCTGTTTTTAAACATCTATGATAATACGAATGGTATCACGCGAAATACTTGTAAATTCCCCTCGATAGCAATTCCAGCAACATTAACCCTGACATTATCATGTTTTTCCGCTGTTTGTTTGGAAACAAGCCCTTAATTTTTACGAGCTCGAACAAGTTATAATTTGATGTTAGTGTATTTTACTGTAATGGAGAGAATTCTTGAAATGAATAATAAGCAATTTGGGACACTTTTTTAAATGTTAACTTGCTCTAGATATTTTGGTGACTTGGTCAGGATGTAGTTTGGTTTAGACTAGTTGTAGTATCCACAGAAAGTTGTTGCAGCGGCGGAAGCTGTCAAGAGCAAATTTGCTGTTGCTTTTAGTTCAGTCAATGATATAGCAGGGAGTCTAGTAAATAATTCCTCTTTCCGACGTTTACTCCTCCTATAAAGTCAATAATGCACTCAGTGCGTGCATGTTACCGCTCAAAGGGGAGAATCACCACTTACCATGAAGTAATCCTGCTATAGAAATAATTGAGGATACTAGCTTTATATTACTTCAAAATGTTAGTAATTTCCAACAAGTTCAAAGAATATTAATTTTCCTATCGGTGATGAAACGGGTATTTGATGATCATATTATTATGATTAGATATTTTAAAAAATTATGTATAAAACTATTACTTCAAGTTATTTTAGTAAAGTTCTGATTAATTATAACCTCTCTTATCTCTTCACTTGTGGCGCTGTGGAGTTTGTTTGCCAACGTCTCTGTCTGGTCCCCAACTTACCTTGTTTGCGTGATGAATTGTATGCTCTGTCTACAGACCAGCGATCACTTGCTGAATGTGATTGGTTTGTCTATTGTAAGTCATCGTAATTATATGTGTGTTATGTACCGTAAGTATAATTTTGTAATGATTATAAATATTTCTGAAAATATAAATATTTATACCAGCTTAAAGTGTGCTCAACTATACAGTAATTCATTTTAGATACCATAATTAACTATTATTATGAACTTGTTGGATGAAGCCCGCTTTTAATTGGTCTGGAAATCTTGAGGGAAGGCAAAGGACTTCCAAAGTCTGTTGACGATGATAATGGTGTATATCCAATTCTGTAAATGTGCGAGCATCACGCTGTACTCATGAAACAGGAATCAAACACGTGACATTTCTTTCTCAGCCATACATTAATCCATGAAGGGAAAACTAAAAACTAGATCTAAATAAAAACCTATTTGGAAAGTTGAAAACAAAAAGGTATGTCGATTAATGTCTCACTTTTCCAATATAATTCTTCATTGTTATCCTATAATAGTAACCCGAAAGTTTTCTTGGCAATGAAAATAAGTTGGCTAGTATCAGTTGTAAAATCGGCCATTACTTGGGCTCGTAAAACTCCTGAGGGATACGTTCTCAAATCAATTATTATTTCTATCTTAAAAGTTCTGTAGTCAACAAGAAACCCTTATGGTTGCGCCATGTCCTTCTGTCTGTGACTTTGCTCCGTGGTTCTTAAGGCCTTACTAATCTCTGTATACCTTTATAGTTAACAATGTTTTGTCTAGCTTAATCTTACGATAACTGCTATTCAGCGAAGCAAGACAAAACAATAGCTTTTAATTATGTATGTAGCATTAATTTGTAACACGGTTAACTTACGACAGCAAATGATTTATCTTGTTTATTGATCCGTCCTGTCCATAAACACAACTGTACGAGGAAATTAATAGGGATTAGATAATAACACTTTTTTTTTTAATGACGAGACGAGCTTGCCGTTCGCTTGATAGTAAGCGATTCGACCGCGCATAAACAGTAGAAACACCATCCAACACCTTGAATTACAAAGTATTGTTTGGTATTCCACTGCCACCACATTGTGATGGTACCTACCCAGGCGGACTCTCACATATGAGACACGTACCACCAGTGATAGACGAACCGATGGTACAAAGAGACTTGCTAACAAAAAAGAGGCTAGTAAATATACTAACATTTTTTAAAAATAAATGTCCAATATTCTGTCTGTATTATTCCTTTAGCTTTTCTATTATGAAAAGAAAACAAATCGTATCTGAAGTACGTTTGTTTCTCTAATTTGCCAAATTGATATAGACGGTAATGTTGGGAATCATTATAAAAATGTGGTAATTTCGCTCTGTCTGAAAATAAGACAGCTTTTTACTATAAATTAAAATTGTTTTGTGGTTTTTATACAATTGAAATACGAGCAAACCTCTCGCCTAATGGCTAACCACGCTGTAAACAATACATAGCAATGTCATACCTTTGCATTAAGAGTTAAGACGCACTGCGCTCGTCATCCAGATACCTAAGATGTTAAGTCTCATAAGTTAGTATTATATTGGCTCAGTGTCCTTCATTCCGGAACACAGCAGTGCATACACACTGCTGCTTAACGGTAACCACACACGCTGTAAACAATAGTAACGTCATACCTTTGCATTAAGAGCTAAGACGCCCTGCGCTCGTCATCCAGATACCTAAGATGTTAAGTCCATAACTTAGTATTATATTGGCTCAGTGTCCTTCATTCCGGAACACAGCAGTGCATACACACTGCTGCTTAACGGTAGAAATAATGCGAAACAGACCTAGGTACAGATGAACTCTCTTGTGTGGAACTATTCTTTTGTAAAACACATTAAAAAAATCAGAGAAATTCAGTCAAATACTGTTGAATTGAATTTGGTTATGTATGTATTTCCACGAAGGCCCGTTTCTCGTCAAGGTTGTTATTCATCCAATGTACGATTTCAAACTTTAAAAATAATAAAACTGTCAAACTTATAAAAATGCTTTCAATGTACTAACTTCACAACACTATCGTTTATCGAAGCCATTTTAAATGTTCCGACGCAAAAGAAAACAACTAAACATAAACATCATAAAAGCATTAGGTATCAATAATTCACAATTTATTTCCACTATATCGAATCGGTTTGTTTGTCTGTTGTTTCAGAAGAAATGGGGCGTACTCCATACTGTGACTTTTATTTTGTTGTGGGTTTTATATATTGTTATCGGTCTGTAGTGTTTGGGCTGTGAATTTAGGTTTCTGGGTTCAACTTTCAGGTTGTGAAACTATTTGTTTTTGGATTCCAAAAACTAACGAACCTGTAGGTACATACTATGATGGTTGTGTCAAATATTAAGGGCTACTTATGAATCACGTTACTACGATGATAGAGGGAATAGACCAAGAGTCTGACATTTATTGACATTGTGTGACACGGAGCAGGGGACGTGTCATAAGCTTCGTGACCTCACATGCATAGATCCAAGATTTAAAACTTCACTCTAAGACGTTTAAATTATTACTAAATCTACGACTGTTAATATATCCATTGTTACCACTGATATTGATAGCCAATATAGACACAGGCAAGCCCGCGGTGAAAACTAAAGAAATTTAATAAAAGGATTTCATAAAGAATAATAAAAAATATCACACCGTTTCAGAATCAATGTTTAAACAAAAAATAATTAGGCTTTTCAAAATTAATAAAATGAGTATATTTCTTTTGAAAGCAGTATAAAGCCTCGTCGCCCGAGTCCAGTAATCAGCGGTTAGCAACATTTTTAAACAAAAATAATCCTTACGTAAACCCGCATGTGAAGGGTTTAGGGTTAACTTAATGTTATTTTATAATGGAGGCTTGGAATGTGTTCTTTATAAACAGGCTATAAAAATATATTGTGTTTTCTTTATGAACGGATTAAACTACGAGTATTGATGCAATATCGAATTTGAAGTTTTAAATGATGAACGAACTTTGTATCCTGCGCTCGACACCGTATAATAATATCGGCGCTGTATTATATACTGTCTCACTGCTGGGCACGGGCGTCCTCCACTACTGAGAGAGATTAGGCCTTAGCGACGCTGGCCTAGTGCGGATTGGTAGACTTCACACACCCCCAAAATTCCTATAGAAGATTTCCTGACCATAATTCTTAAGATTTTAAATCGCCCGTTACACCCCCTACACAAATCTATGGTAAATTCTTCTAGTATAACATTCCATCTCTTAACCCGCTTATATACTGCTATAATACTCATACTACATAAAAATTCAATTACTATCCCCAAACGACAAAAAACGAGAATACTGGTTGACGATCTCATACACTTTGTATGAAATTCCATCTAATTTATTCTGACATAAGTATGGCGCTTGTTTGGCGCGTTGATACTTTTCGGGCGGAATATTCTATTTGTTGCGTACTTTTTCATGTATTTTATCTTCCTGCCCGTGATGCGGGATGCTGGGGCGGCGGGCGGTTCCGGGATAAAGAGGTTTGCGACGCGATAACGGTCGTGTGTGCTACATTATTTCGGCGTATAAAATTGATGTCTCTTTTATACCAATTTATTAGACTTTCTTTATTCAGATGCTTGAGACATGAATTGAAGTCAATTATATTAAAATGGTATAATAATATTAGAAGAAAATATAATTGTAAAATTATTTTTATGGTAATTATTTAGAAAGACACCACTTTCTTACATTGTTTTAGGTGTCTACAAAAATATAAATTTTTGGTCGTTTTTGATTTTATTGATTATCGCATTAGTTTTACCAAGTGCGTAGGCCACGTATACCGGAATTCATGAAGATGATTCCATGTCCATTCCTGCCACTAAGCAATAATATATGTCCAATATAAATTGTCTGTTATATAAGCAACTTTATCTAAGTAAAAATTAAATATTCTCATGTACCATGAATTATCATAAATGCAACTATGTTGCCCTACGTGATGAATAAGCATTTTATTTATTTATTTACCCACGTACTACGTTCCCAATCTGTTATAATTTAGCAAAACTTAATCATTTCTAGCGCACGGTAACAAAATATTAATGACCAAACCAATTATAATCTTGTAAAATTAGGGTAACGATTAAGTAGAATACGGACACATTATCTAGTTTGCGTTAAACTGCGGTAAATGTGACAATTATAGTTTGGGTCATTAGGTCATTGGTTCGGGGCTAGATAGATAGATTCGATACATATTATGCTTGCAGGTCCGACTGCGTCAAAACAATTTCCCCAGAGGGTGACGTCGGGTGATTGGTCGTTAAACAAGCAATTTTTTGCAATACGTGATAGGAAAAGTTTTTGGGCCGATGCTAGGTGGAATTAAAAAAAGGCTAAGAAAGAATTTATATACTGTTTGATAACGTTTATTGCGGAATTTAAGGCAATGTGAATTGAAATTAAGGTAGTTTTTTTATTGCTATTTATTTCTATAAGGACAACTTGAGTACTTGAGTACACATCGTGTTGCAGACCGCGCACCGGAGACAGAAAACAGGAAGTGTTGCCATAAGCAAAAATAATTAATGTAGTGCTACCATTTTTAATACTGTTGAACAAAATTACAATTTGGACATTTCAAACAGATCTATCGTTTTTCAATAAAAAAAAAGTCTGTCTCTTTCTAGGTTGACACTTCACACGTTTTTAATAGAATATTACCGCCTTACATCTGTCTTTCTATTTTGATATATCCCAGGTGTTCTAAATGTAAATTGGAAGAATTACCAATGCTTCCGGGTGAAGCCATTCCGGTTAGTTGTCGAAACGCCGTGACGGATCGTGTCTGGGTAACATCGTTGATCCGGAAAGTTTACACTAAAATAGGTCGACGCACCATTGTTTTTGTAAAACTGTGATGTAATTGGGTCGATATTAAATGCCCAATTTAAATTATTACTGTACTGGTTGCTGGAGCTCGGCTTAAATTGCGGATATTCCTTGGAATATCGGACTTACTGTACTTGTTGGGAATTAAACAGTAGCTTTTATCGACTACATGTAAAAAGTGGCGATAGCCTAGTTGGGTGTGGAACGGAGTGCCGAGACGAATGTCCGCAGATTCAATTCCCAAGGACACACAACTCTGACTATTTTTTAAAAAAAAGTGTGTATTCTTTGTGAATTATCGCTTGCTTTAACGGTGAAGGAAAACATCGTGAGGAAATCTGGAAGTTCTCTATAGGAATTTTGAGGGTGTGTGAAGTCTACCAATCCGCACTAGGTCAGCGTGGTGGACTAAGGCCTAATCCCTCTCAGTAGTATAGGAGGCCCGTGCCCAACAGTTGGACAGTGTGTAATACAGGGCTGATAATAATGATGAAACAATAGCTTATATTAATGATCTATTAGAGTGGCTCTCATTCAAATCTACACAGACACACTCACCTCTTTTGTGCTCGAAGGGATAAGCAGAGGCACAACTATGAATCTACATTTCGTCGAGCGTATCCCGACCCATGATGTGATAGGTGGCTAGCTCATCCAGGTATAAATACTGAGTGGAAAAATTCAATATCGCTTTGCCTGACCTGGGGATCGAACCCGAGACCTCAGCACTGCAGTCCTACCAAAATACAACTACTGAGGCAGACAAATTTATTTTGTTTGAAATTTTTATTAGAATTATTAGGTGAGCAAGTGTTTTTTCGATGTTTCCTTTACTGATACGGCGAGCTATGTTCAAAAATAATGATCCATATAATTAAGCGCGAAGTACATTAATTGTGATTAATTGTATTTATTAGTTGTTGGAGAAATGAAATGGGCAATGGAGACACGTGGTCTGTGCGCTGGTTAATTAGTGGCTGCAACTCAGGTGCATTCGGAATTGAACCAATTTGCAACAGGGCTGCAAACGCAGAGAGACGGAATAATAAGCTTTTGTGTTATGGAAATAGAGCGTAAATTGCAATGTGTACTACATACACTTGCATAGTATAATATGATCCTTCGTTATATGGAAATAAGTAACAAAATATAACGTTATGTATAGAACAACACACTTGTACTCTGTACATTCTGTATAATGAACTTTCATTACATGTAAATAAGAGCCAATTTGCAAAATACATAACAAACACACACTCGCAGATGTTAGCATACTGTATAATGAACCTTCACTATATGTAAATAAGACGTAAATTGCAACGTTATGTACATACATAGTATTGCCTCCGGGGAATAAACAGAATACTTATTCAATGAGATAAAATTAAATAAATAAGTATCACTTCATTGAAATTCCATGGCATTAATCTTCTTGTTTACGCATATTCGTAAAATTCTCATATATTTCGATTTCAATAAAATAAATCGTATAATATTTAATGTTTGTACTGAAAACCATTATAACCGTAATAATTCTGCTTTATTTAACATTTGCTTTTGCAATAAGCGTGTGTGATTGAAGGATTATAAGCCTCCTTGTGCACGTTTCATTTTACACAGAAATAAAAATTAATAACATGATTATTTAACTTAGCAATAAAATACAAAACGAATAATGATTTTTCGAAAAAATTAAAATTCCTCAACATCTCAGAAATGGTGACAATTTTACAGTTTTTATTAATTTTGTACATTATTATGTGATTCATTTTTCTCCTTAATTGTGGCGTTCACAAGGCGTCTTATATACAGGGTCATTTGACGTTACTAAATGCAACCACATATCTGTGTGAAAATAACACTTTGCAATAAGTGACTTGAACCGTATATGTAAAATAAAAAAAAAATATTTCGGAAAAAATAAATATCAATGAAAAGTAACATTAATTTTACACGCCCTAGTAGTGGTACTACTACTCTAAGAGAATTCATTGCAACGACATCACGCTTACAGACAGAAATACACTCGTAACCAACACGCCATATTCGCATTACTACAAAACTATCAACAAAATCATTGGTTATTCATTCATTTTTGGCACAATGTTACCTAAGTTAAGACGAGTTTATGATTTCATTTATTAACGCATTACCAATATGTCCCTGTCAAAAAATCACGAGAATAAAGAAAATTTGTATATTTTAATAAAATGTGTCAGTTGTTCCTGTTTACTATATCCAGTGTCCCGGCGTTTAAAGTTGACTTAGGGCGCGGCCGCACAAGGTAAACTGTTTGCTAGCACAGTTTGCGTTGGGTTAGCGCCTTCCGCTATGTATAGACTACATAAGACTGCCTCGGTGGCGTTGTCGTACTGCATGCGCGGTACAACAGCGCTCTGATGTCCTGGGTTCGAATACTGAGTCGAGCAAAGTAATATTTGGTATTTCTGCTCAGTATCTTGGAGTCTGGAATTTGTGTCCAATATGGCTATAGGCTCAGCCCCTGTTACATCATGGGACGGAACAGTTTCGCGAAAAGTAGGTACCCTGGTTGCGCCTCTGCATACCCCTTCGGGGATAAATGCGTGAAGTTATGTGTGTTATGTATAGAGCGTTGACTACGTCTTTAATACTGTACAATGAGATACATATGAAAAGGGCGCCATGAACACTATAGTCTGATGGTGTTAGTAGTGCGTCTCTCGTATGCGAGGGTAGTGTATCCTTCTGGGTAGGACCACTGCAGTATCATTTTTATCGCAGTGTGCTTGTAGTGTTGTGTTTCGGTTTAAAGGACATTATATCCAACGTAATTACTGAGCAATATGAGAGTGAAGGAACAGAGAGTGCCCCTGTGTACTGCGCACCCAGTGCACTATAATATCTCCTATGGCTGCTCTCCGTTGAGATTGGCCGCCGTTGCCAATCGGCTAGGAACGGATTATTACTAAAATTTCATAAATATCAAGTCTAGTTAAATTAACGTAAACGGCACACAAATACTAATTTAAAGACTCCTCCGGCAGACTAATCAAGTAAAATCAACAAGTCTAGGCCACGTTGCTAATAAATGCCATTTGTATTGATATTAATTACATCCAACGGTACTATATAAATATTGGCGCAGTCCGCCCGTTGTTTGTCACCGGCGGGGGGTTAGATTAAGATAGATCTGTGGTTGACTTGTTGGAGTTATGAGCTTGTGATAGGGTAGGCAGTAAGGTAGTGCTTCTTTGTAAGAGTCATCTCTTGATGGTAGGGGCGTGGTTGTCCTTTGTTTTAAATCCCGAAGAACTATTTTAAATAAGAACAATCGTTTGGGGATGTGAAATAACTTTTCTCAATATTTTTTATTAAGTCGTCATCTGTTATACAACATCACAATTAACCAAGCACTTAGAAACAACAACTTTACATGCAAATGTAGTATAGTGTGATAGAAAATTTTAAACAAAATTGACTTCGCTCCTAGCCTCGTATACATTATCTACTAAAATGTTACCATCATTTAAAAATGACTAGCACGCAATCAATATAACCTTTGAAAAATACCGTTTAACGTTATCGACCTAATGACCTGCAAGGTGCCCTGCAGGTAGTCACTACCAAGCCCTATAAACTGAACATTTTATTGCTGATAAAAGCTTCGCAGAAAATAAAGCTTATAATTTTTATAAAGCTCCGCTATAAAATCTACTTATCTGAAGATTTTCATTTTCACGGATTAAAGTGACTGTGTACATGGAGGCTTTTGTTTTAAAAGCTCAGTGAACAGACCGGTGTTAGTTCTGTACTTTTTTTTATTGTATAGTATGTTTTTTCATATTGTAGGCGAAAGCATTTGTTCGTCCAGTTATTCGGTTATGACGTCCAAATTGAGGCATCGATCATTATTTTAACTTATTTTTACTTGCTGTAGAAAACCAATTTTATTTCGATGTGTATATTTATGTTGATTAATTGACAAATATGACTAATCTAATGCTTGGAATATATCCTTCAGTCGGGTATCAATTCGTCAAAATACAAAATTATAAATAAAAACAAATCCGTAAACATTGTTTAATAAAAAATATTTACCTCAAAATACGGCCAACAAAATAGCCTAATTTGAATTACTACGCAGGTAAAAACATTTATATAAATTCTACCCACCCCGCAGATACGTTACGTACCCTCCAGGAAAAGCGAATTGAAAATGCGAAAAACATTTTCGCCCATTCCCCTCATTACATCCCAAGATGCTTTACACAAGATATTCTTTATTCCTCGAAAGTAATTAACTTATCTGTTTCACCGAATTTTTGTACATTTTAGAATTTGTTAAAAAAACCTTACGGATCGGATTTTGTTATAAATCAACCTTTAGTACCCGCGTGGGTTTTATACGGAAGAGTAACAAAGTCATAAAGTACTTGTGAAGTCCATGGGTCTAGAGAATGAATTTTATCCACGCTGACAGCTTTCTTGATGTGCTTGTTCTCTGCGCGTCTTCAGCGCGTATTTTGACAGTTTGCAAGTTAATTGACTTAAGCAACATTTATTTCCGACATTTAGTAACAATATTGGCCATTGTAGTTCATGTACTGACGTTGTTGGTGGTAGGATATATTTTATATCCGCCCGGATAGCGACCACCGTACACAAGGTGTTAAAGTGTGTTGGTAGCAAGTTTACAGAAGCGCTTAACGTACCATTTTCTACTAGTGAAAGTATTTTTAAAATGGAGTAGTTTCACAGAAAGTCACAAAAAAAATTGTTTTACTACATAATATATTACTATTCTTTGTTCTGTGGTTTTACCTCTACAGATTTAAGAGAAATTTTCCTTTTGTTACACAAATATTAATTGGGTCTATCCTTTATGATGAAAGTGTTTCTTTGTTGGGATTGTGTTCTGAGAATTTTTGATTGGCCCAAACTCCAATTCTAAAGGCTTGTTGGATACAGTCTTTGTTGGTTACCCACAAACGAAACGCATATCGAAAAATATCAGTGCATTTTTAATCCGTCATGGGAGTTGTCATATTGTTGATATAAAATGGCAGTAATAAAATAAAATAAAGTATAGTCAGACCAAAGGAATAAAAAACTTGCTTTAGAGTATCTTTTTACTTTTCGTTTGAAAATTAAATTAAAACTAGTTCATATTTTATCACAACATGGCGAGGTTTTTTACTTTCTTGGTTAAACTATAGCACTACCAAAAATATTTTTGACACACGTTGGTACTGTATTCTAGCACAAACTTAGTTCTATGCTGATCTGTTCTGGACAGTCGTGTACGATATTGGCAAGCAGATAATTTGAGACTCTGGGAAAGATATAAACTTTTTTTTTTTCGGGAAAAAATATAGCGGGACCTTTATATGTATAATCTTAACATTAGTATAACTATAATAAATCAAAAATAATATTCAGGCTGTATTCCAAGTCCAAGTAATCACTTCGTAGCATGATTAAAATGATATATCTTGTAAACCTATCTCATTCTTTGTTGAACCCGCCTCTATCTTCGATCTAAATGAGAGCTCGTGCTGTATCGGTTTCTTACTGTCAGATCGGCCAGTTTAATCGCCTCAAACAACGTTAAACAAATTGGATTCTATGAACAATAGTGTGCGCCTAATATTTGATGCATTAATTTTGTAGATTATTTTAATTTATCCCCTAAATAATACAAGCAAGCTTGTGCTATAGTAACTCATCATTAACTTGAATTTGAATATTTATGTTTTGTATACCATAGAGCCTTTGTGGTTGTCTGTAATACAAATTGCAACTAGTTCAAAACTACTATCTTTGTAATTGAGTGCAATATTTTTTTGTTGGTAAACTAAATAATATTATAGTTTACCCTAGCATAATTTATATGTATAGTGTTTACAATTAGTGCTTTCTCTGCTTTATAATAATCATGTACTAACTTATTTTTTTTTTATAATTAATTTGTAGACTTTTTGTAAATGTAATACTGAATGATGAATCGTAGACCTAATAAATAAAACAATAAAATAAAACACAACAGTAATGCTCTGCACTGACGCGTTCCTTCAATCAATTATACGTAAGCCTAGAACAATTCCGTGAGGCCTAGATTTACGTATAAACAGCAAACATCAAGTTGGAACACGGTCAAAGCCTCACCATAGCGTGTTACCATTATAATTACACATTGACATAACATACTCGTGATATAGGGTAACAAAATCGTGGAGTTTCGCACAACACAAACACGTGCGGACACGTGCTGAGGCGCGGAGGGTAGGGGGCTTTTATGAAAATATTTACATTTTGTACAGAACACGTCCCTAAGCGAGGGCTTGGCAGCGGACTCGAGTTACATAAAAATATCATTCTTGCAAATTTTAATTAAGCAGCGATATGCATATTATGAATACAATGAAGACGGACGATTGCATGGTTGACGGTAGAAATAACCAAGACCTACTCTTGTAAACCCATTCAACGATAATACGTATGTTTATGAGATACAGATTTAAAAAAAAGTCTTGGACATGAGTTTATTTATTTGGAAAAATAACATTTTTGCAATAAAATATGACTTAACACTGTAACTTAATATAATTAAATTAGCTAATGTAACAGGTTAAGCAATGAAATTGAAGATATTTTAATTAGAGTTAATTATCGTTAAATAAAATTATCCTTTTAACTTTTATAAAGCAGCTAAAATAAACAAACACTACTACCCATCCCAGAGCCCGTCGGCGTGATGAATGACGGCCCAAAGTGCAGAGTGCGACATGCGCACGTGTGGGAGTGCTTTATTTTGCCACGTCAATGACTTTTTGGGGGTTCATGATGCGTGCATTCGGGACATACTATACAGGCAAACTCTTATATTATAGTCTGTATTGACAAGTAGTATGTTGTAAATTATCATTAGTTTGTAAAATCAATACAAGTTAAAAATAATTTGTTGTATTGCGTGCTCGGTATGACATGGCTCTGAGGTCCTGGGTTCGAATCTCTGGTCGGCCAGTGACGATGAAATTTCTGTCCGATATGGCGATAGGCTCGCTCTCATCATGTCATGGGACGGAGCACACTTGGCGAAAAGTGAATGGTTGCACATCTGCTTACCCCTTCGGAGATAAAAGCGTAATGTGTGTGCAAGTCTGTAGGACTAATTAATAATTTGCATTCATAGTGACAGTGACAAAAAATATGTTTTACAGCAGCAATATTTACTGCGAACTTGCTCGTTTGCCCATTGACAAGAGATAGTTTCGCATGACTGCCCTGTAAAGACTAGTAATATCACTAAATTAAGATGGAAATTTTGATTTATGCGTCCAAAGTTAAGCTTACGTCGGCTTCAATCAGCTTTTTCGTGAGCGGAGGCAATGACCTGACTGACACTGACGGAGTAAAAATAAACATAACATGGAGTTATGGATGCTGGATGTCTTCGGATACGACGCACTTACTTTAATATCTAATTTAATAATATGGTATGTCTGTTAAATTTAATTATAGAGGTAAGAGTTTGAAATAAATTGCAACCGTATCTAATGTTGGGAGTAGGTGCGAATGTGAAACTGTTATAGAGAAAAATACGATGTTCTCTTGATATTAAACGTGTAGGGGTGAAGCCATCTATCTACTTTTTATAGTAGTACCGTTTTCAAAATTTAGATACTAAACAGCAATAAAGGAAGACCCAACTGGAGCTACTTATACTAATGGACTGAGCCATCTATGCTGTCCAAAATGCAACCGCATTTTAAAATCTAAGTTCAGCTTTGTCAGCCACATTTGAACGCACTCCAGAGTGTAGCCGTCACCAGGGACGTCATGCAGGACATTATCATCACTTTCTACAGAATAATGGACTGATTCAATCAAGACGGTACCACTGTCTAGCTCGTTGTTGTGTTGCTTGTATTAAGTTCAGGTTTTCGTCGACTTGAATAACCGTCGTCGCCTCAATCCCTATTCCTTATTCATAAAATTGATAGCATATTTATGATTCTTCTGGGCTTGTGGCTGTTCATTTATTTTATTTTTTATTTTATTCAAAAGGAACGGAAAACAGTTACACATTAAATAAGTAAAGGGTAAAATTACACATGTACTGCATTAATAAACATGTAACCAACACTGTTCACAGTTTAACAGAAAACTTTACAAACAAGCAACAAACGTCTATAAGTCATAAGTATAATAAAATCTCAAGTCTGTGATATTCAGTTTATAATACATTAGAAAGTAAGTCATAAATTGATTTTTTAAATTTGTATGAGATAACATGTCAGTTTATAGGCGGAAGAGTCGGTTTACTACAACCAACTTGCTCATTCATTCGTCTGTTATAAAAATCTAAGCTTGAGATCATTGTAACGGAACCATACCGCTTCTAGCAACACCAATACAACAGAGTATAAATCAGGCGTCTGAAGCTACCGCTCAGTTATGCTAATGTACAGACAACCAGCGCCAACATTACTCACAATCGAGCTCAATGGTTAATATATTAACCTAAAAATGGTGATGCAATATTGATTTATTAGTCTTACTCATGTAAATCAGGAAATAAGAATAGTTTGTACAAATAAATGATGGAATTGCATCATGCTGTAAATAAATAGAAGCAACGTCATCTAGAATTACTTTGATTTATACAGACAATCAACCAACCGACAACCACATTTCTATAATTCAAACGACGAATTCCAAATTGTTGACAGCAAATATTCGAATTTCGAATCGTATTAATGAATCAAATTGAGTTTAAATATAGAATTGGAGAGGCATGGAGTGGACTGCGTCAGGACAAGTAGTCGCACTGGTGCATTATCGACGGTTGGACGCACCGTTGGAATGTCCGTCAACTGCGTGGACACGCGGCTGAAGTCTCGGATAGGGTGAATAATGTACCGGACTCATTTTTGTTCTTTACTATTATCAAATATTTACGTTATATAAATTATAACACAAAAGGAATTATTAAAATCCGGTAAAAAATCAACAAGTTAAAAGTCTTTGAATGTCGGTGGAAGGGGTAATTAAAAAGAAACAGAAAAGAGACGAAATACACACATTTGACGTCATCGGGAATTACGACGCGTGCGAAAGAAAGAGATGAAGCGATATTCCCACAACGCGCCCACTTCTGCACGTTACAATATTTGAAATATGAATTACTAAGTCATTTTTAATCAATGTTTATGCAATTTTCGCAGGAGTGCTTCTTTTTCGTGTTATTAACCATTACATATAGAATAATTAAAGAAATCAAACAGGCCGGTTCCCTATTTCCAAATTCAAAAGAACGAATAAATATGATGTTTTTGTTCGTATGAAATATATTTCTGCGAATATTTTTTATATATAAAATATCAGTTCTTAGTAAAGGTAGCTAGAATAAATATTCGTATTACATTTTTAACACAGCCAAACGTAAAAAAAAATATATAAACACAGACAAACGCAATTCGTTTTTTGATCATGACTTGATTTCTGAATTCCGATATCTTAAAACTCGTCATATTTTGTTTTATAACTGTTTTTATAATAAACGATCCTCTACCGGCGTGGTAACAGATTTAATGCATTTCTATAGATCGACATATAATGATCGAGTATGTACTTTGTAATATGCTGGAATTATGATCGATCGTGTTTACGAATTGAATCTTTTTGGATTATTTATTTAGGTTTTAAATGCGATTTATCTTAATGATACTGTATGAATAGTTAGAGAAGTCAACGCCATCCAGCAACCGACATGCTCATCCCGTCATTCAAATGTTTAAAAAAATATAATAAAAGTTTACCGTAAGTTCAATAGTTTGCATTTATTTATAAATTTTTTACTGCTGGTAGGTCTCATATGTGAGATTCCGTCTGGATACGTACCACCGCAATGTCTACTTTTGCTGCCAAGCAGCAGTGTGTAGTCACTGTTGTATACCAGTTTCAAGGACATTGTAGCCAGTGTAACTAGTGGACATAAAGAGACTTAAAATCTCATAGCTCAAGATGGCGAGCGCAGTGGATTTTCTGGGATAACACTTCCGCTATATACTTTCCTAAAAAAACCTGTGTCCTTCCCAGGATTTCAAACTATCTCCATACCAAATTTCATAGAAATCCGTTCAATAGTTTTTGAGTTTACCGCCTTCAAGCAGACAGACTCGAAAGATACTTTTTTTAAATACTTAAGGACTAAAACGTTACCAAAAGTTCAAAACAATACACACAGGATACAAAAACAAAAAACCCCGCCGTGAAGCAGAAACAAGTCGGCGCGGCATGTGTTAGGAAACTTCGTTTTATTGCACCCACTTCCGTACACTTTGCTCGCTTTCAATTAAAACTGGTTTCTGTGATAATGTTTATGGTTGCCCTATAAACATTATGGACTCTGTCAACACCTTTGTATAATAATAATATAATATCAGCCCTGTATTATATATATATACTGTCCCACTGCTGAGCACGGGCCTCCTCTACTACTGAGAGGAATAAGGCCTTAGTCCACCACGCTGGCCCAGTGCAGATTGGTAGATTTCACACAACCTCGAAAATTCCTAATAGAAAACGAAAATTCGTAATAGATTGGGATTTGAACCTGCGGGTATTCGTCTTGGCAGTCCATTCCACACCCAACTAGGCTATCGCCGCTTAATACGGATTGTAAAACAATGTATCTATCAAATATTACTCCCTGAAGTACATACAGTTGTAGCACTCGCATTTTGTTAAGTTCCATGTGCTAAGAAATGTTTTGCCATTTACCGGGCCCAATCCAGACTCTGGACTGATACTGCATAATCCAATAGGCCGACATAATTGTGTCGACTGCCGAGTGGTTATAATGTCTCGTTAGTCGACATTCTATTGGACCTCTCTCCACTCTCAGGTACAGTGGGATCATCTTGCGCTGCAATATAAAAAGTTTCAGTGGATAACTTATATGTCCCTATAAAAAAGTTAACGTTATATTTTAATTAGTCTATTAAAAAAAAAATGCAAAATGTATACTTGGGCAACAATGATCGAAGTCAACAGTCGAGCATCGAAGCCGCGTCCGATGAGCAAGCGCGCTATATATTCTCGGAGCCGCCGTCCGTCGCGCCGCAATTGTTAATGCATCCCGTCTGGTTCTCATATTTAACTGTCATTAGGTTGTTACTGTTGTTTTCTCCCTTGTAACTCGACTCAGTTCTTATGTTTTTTTATCATATTAATGACAATTCTGATGCGCATGCCTACGTGATGCTAAGCTTCAAGGCCTATAAAGAGTAACATTTTTTTTTAATTATAAAGCACTGCATGACATTGGATAACACATCATCCTAAGTCTCAGAATCTAAGACTTTTGTAAGTCTTATAATTAACAGTAAACGGTTACAATTTCCTTTAAATACAATGATTGCTAAATGTTGCTTAGTGGTAAAAAGAGGTGGCGGTGGTACCTACCTACCTATGATTAAATATTGTTTTATATTAAATTATAATCTATTTTAGGGTCCACCAAAAAAGTAGTTGAACAAATTAAATTTCAAATCGCCTTTCAACTTTTGTGTCCTTGTGAACAATCGTTTTTCTTCACTATAATGAACTTCAAAGGATTTAATTTATTTTAAATGAAGAAAAATGAATATTTCTATTGAAGTTAATGTGTAAAATCGTTCTGAAGTTTTAAATTTGTTCAGTTAGTTTTGAGCCTGACTACGTAAGCAGTAATTGAGAATCACGGTCTCCCCGTGGCTCCACACTAACACCCTATAATCTGAACCAAACCTGGTCAAACACCAAAACCAATACAAAACACCAGGTACTGCGTAGGTGATGAATACTGCGCGACAGGACGCAGCAATTTGTACGGCCAATCAACAAACATCGACCTTAATTACACAGACAGCCCGCTAGCGGCTGATATCTGAGCTGCAGTGCTCCGCGAATGCAGGCGTTTGAAGGTTAACCCAGCGGTAACGGTAATTAGAAGTGGAAGTATTCCAAATTCAAAAATACAGAGTTAAAATGGCGGATTTCATTAAATAACTATTTTTCGAATTTTATCTCGGTTTTTATATTATATTTTTCTACCGATGTTTCTAAAGTCTGTTTTGCGTAAATAAGAAATCATTATGGCCGATTTAAATATACGATTCAATAGCGACTATATTGATGAGAAACACACAGAGAATACTTATCGCGTCGATGGTAGAAACTATGTGGCACAGACTTCTGTCCATATTTGGAGGAACCAACAGTGTTACCTATTACATGTTATTAACTAGCTCGCATCTTTGACCGTGTTATAGAAGGAGAAAATTGCCCAGGATATAGCATTAGCCCTATTACACTTAGAGGTAATGTAAATTACGATAGTTACTAAGATTACTCGTACATCAAATCGTTATTTCTTAAATATTAATATCGATTATTTTTAATAAAATTCTCCATGGTTGTCTGTAGGAGATTTTTTTCTCTTTTCTTGTTCCGTGATTTTTGTGTCTGGTATACAATAAAGTCTAATAAATAAATAAATAAAAAATAAAGCTTGCTAAAAAAAATAATTGAAACTTTACAAATAGTCTAGACATTTTGTTAAAAAGCCTAATTTATACCGCATCTGTGCCAGCGCGTGTCACACGGCCCAAAATTCGCGTAAAATCCAATTCATCGCGTACAGAGTTAGTGAATATTAAACAGATAGCCCGACGTCAAAGAGGACAGTTGTTAGTCTATAAACAATCACATATAATTGCTGAAAGTTGTTTGTATTAGTACAATAAACTGAATTACTTCCTAAATTTACGATATGAATTGTTAAAACCGTGGTACTATTTGTCTTTTGTACGGAAACGACAAATCGACCTCACTGCACCTGATCGTAAGTGCAGACGATGCACTTACCATTGCAGTGCACCTGATAGAATGTCGAGTGACGAGAGATGATTACCCCTCGACACTTGACACAATTATGCCGGCCTGTTGGATCCGGATATACAGAAGTTAAACCCAGAACGCGACACACTTACGCTGTCCACTATGGCGGGTTTTAACACCTTGTGTATGGTGGCATGGCAAATTACATTATATCCTACCACCAGCATGGCAGCAATGTACTCATAATTCTACCAAACAAAACCAATAATAACTTTGTTGGTGTTTTATGTTTCTCTACGACGGAAGCCTAATTTTGTAGGCATAATATAAACCATAATACTATAGAGAAACAAAAAAAAAAAATTCAATTTTGTGACTTAAAATATGCCCGATTTGAAATCGGCTTATGCCCGTATTCACAAACGCTACTTAAGTATGAAGCTACGATAATAAGTCTGTTTCTCTGGGCTTACGTGACGACAGCCTACGCAGTGTAGACATAGCTGTTATTGGCTACTTAACTTTACTTCAGTTGCCTGTCAGATAAACAAAGCTGAACAAATCCGAAGAAAACTATGAAACTGCGGACACGATGCGCTTGAGCACACTGTGTGTCCTCATAGTATTGTTTTTGAATACGGCTGTATCTTTCAAATGACGGTTCACAATTACCATTGGCAAAGAAGTTGTACTTACATCTCTGTCTGCGTCTTCTATCTCGAGCGTGTATGCGTGAAGGTACAAGTAAGTCTACCTATAATACAGACCTCTTTATTAAGGTTTTATATTCAAGGGAGATATAAAATAACGAGCATATTTAAATAGTTTTGTTACAATCCTAGCCATATAAACTAACGGCAAAACATCTAAAATAACAATAACAGATATAGGGAATCGTAAGAGTTAGGTTATGTGCGGAACAGTTGTGATATTGTTAGGGCTTGCACACACTACAGACATGTATGCTAGTAGGTACACTAAGATATCTTACAAATAATACGTGTTCCCTGCTTAGCGACAGAATTATACAAAGCTTGTACCACTAAAGGCAATTGCACATACAAAAGACTTTCTTAAACATGAGAAAATTGTTGGGTATCCTAAATTTATTCCCGTTATTGCTAACAATACTCTGAGAATAATTCGGCTTAGCATAACTATTTTAAAGGCAGGCTGATATCAAGTCTTCGATCTTACACCTATTACATGATCACAAAAAAACATTGTTACACATACTATTCAATAATATTCAACTAAGTAATACAGTTTCGCAACTTTTTATCGTAAGTGTGCGCCACAATCGATCTGAAGATTCTAATGGGTATTTTATTGCGACGTCATAAAACGTCCATTAAAACCGCCGTATCCGATATGGACGTGTAGTAACGTTTACGTACAGACGCCTTTACGGCTGTTTACTTATACTTTATTACACTTTGAATGATTATGATTAGATTTGGGCACTTGATTAGTCTTTATGCCGTTTAGGTCGTTAAATAACCGTTTGTGATGAGGTTTTAAGTCATTGTCTCAAGCTACTGTATGAGATATCAAGAATGTATATAGACGGGTTCATAAGCGAAGGCGTAGAAAGCAAAATATAATTAATCAGAGTTGGGAAAACAGAAGAATTTGTGAGGTTGTATCTTGACCGTATATAGACGGCTTCATGGGCGAAGGTATAGAAACCATAGTTTCATTAATCAGAGTCGGAAAGCAGAAGAAATTGTGGGGTTGTATCAAGAACGTATATAGACGACTTCACTGACGGAGGTGTAGAAATAAAACTTCAATAAATTAAGGTCGGAAAACAGAAAAATATCTGGTTAAAGTTTTTATTTAATTTGTCCAAAATCTGTAAATATTCAAAAGTATATATCTATAGCAAAATATTGAATACCCCAAACGAAACTAATCTTGGCTACAAATAAAATGTATGGTTCATAAAACCACTGTACTAGTTATTCATAAAATGTTTAATAAGGTTATTTTGTAAAATGCTACTGCTAAAACTGTTATAACGAATAGAAGAAAATTTTTAATAAACTTTTTCTTTTAGTTGCCCAAAGCCACTTACGAGGCTTTTAACGCATTCAAACAGAATTGAGTTCAAAAGGCCAGTGGTCTGTTAAGCTTCACTACAAAGAGAAGTAAATTGAGATGTTAAAAACTCCTTATTTTCCTAAGCGTTTACTGGAAAATGGTATAAATGTACAGACAGCAAAAAAATAACTGAACAAATTCAAAACTTGTAAATCATTAAGTGCGCCAGACGTATTTTTTGTACAAATAGTGATAGTTAGAATACTAATATCGATTACATACAGATAAACAACATGTAGCAATAAAAACGTACGGAAACGCTCAATTAACCACGTCGCCAATTAAAACGCGCCGCGCATCGAACCCGGGACTCTACTCTGAAGTAGTTCTAAAACTATTATGATGATATGATGTCATATCGACTATATTTGTCAGAATTGATCTTCCACGGCATCCAACTAAGATTATACTTTATGCAAACAATATGAAGTCGTTTTTTGTTTGATCAAGTATTTTTGTACAACTGAATAACGAAGCTAGCTAGTACCATGCAAGTTACAGCGCTACGAGTGCACATAAACTGATGGTCGAATATATTTTACATCCGCCTGGATAGCGACCACCTTACACTAATTATTAAAACCCGCCATAGTGGCTCACGTAAGTATGTCGCGTTCCTGAGTCACCAAGTGTATACCCGCTTCCAACAAGCCGGCATAATTGTGTCATGTGTGGAAAAGTAATCATTTCTCGTCAGTCGTCATTCTATTGGATCCCTATCCACTTACCATCAGATGCAGTGAGGTCACTTTGTCGTGCACATATAAAAAAAAACAGCAACGACGCCAGCCAGAATTTTGCATTAAAACACTGCAGCAATTTTGAGACGTGAAACATTGAGTCATAATCATCTACCTATCACTACATAGTATAAAACAAAGTCGCTTTCTCTGTCCCTATGTCCCTTTGTATGCTTAAATCTTTAAATTTGATGCGGATTTTTGATGCGGTTTTTTTTAATAGATAGAGTGATTCAAGAGGAAGGTTTATATGTATAATAACATCCATTAAATAGTGGAGAAATACTGTTATTTTGTTATGTTATACCCGTGCGAAGTCGGGGCGGGTCGCTAGTATTACATTAAATGCGGTTGGCAGGACATCTGCCAGGCCCACTAGTACCTAATAATTACTCTGTTTACAACAATCCGAAATAGAAATAGGAAAATCTAAACCTAAATCGGACATAGTCATATCCCATTTTATTGTTAGCCGCAATATTTTCATAGTAGTGTTCCGGTACCTATACACGTGCTAATTGCTTCCGTGACACTCGGTTCACGCATCCCGAGCGTTGTACAAGTTAACGACTTACCCACGCCATAACGGGGTAGACAGAAACATGAGAGGAAGGTGTGCAGTGATTGCCAAAACTAACTAACCGAAAACGAAGATCTGGTGGTGGTGGAGGAGAACCTTATATAATTAGAATTTGATAGCCGTAGGGGCGTGGTTGTATTACGAGAGCTGAGGTCTGAGGTTCGATCCCCGAGTCTGATGATTTTGGGTGTGTTTATATCTACGACAAACAGCTTATCTCAATAACATACACAAGAGTTATCTTCCGGAAAGACGCACGCAGACGTAACCGCGAACAGCACCTAGTGCAAAATTAAAATTAACTATTAACGTGCACAGTTTTGTCAAGTACACTCGATACCGTTAAACTCACAGTTAAATGCCCTAATTACGTTAACCGCATCTCACGGACCGCGCACCGTCATCGGACCACTAATTACGAATAATTATTAATTACTCTACTTTTAACTTGTCTGATAACTGATCCTGGTTATTAGTGGCAGAAGTCCGGATCTGAGAGATAATCACCGTTCAATATTTACTCCATAATTATCACTGGCTTACTATTCCAAGCGGCGATAGCCTAGTTGGTTTTGGAACAGACTGCCAAGACGAATGTTCGCAGGTTCAAATCCCAAGGGCACTAACCTCTAACTTTTCTAAAAAAATTATGTGTGTATTCTTTGTGAATTATCGCTTGCGTTAACGGTGAAGGAAAACATCGTGAGGAAACCTACCTGAGAAATCCTCTATAGGAATTTTGAGGGTGTGTGAAATCTACCAACACGCACTAGGCCAGCGTGGTAGACTAAGGCCTAATCCCTCTAAGTAGTAGAGGCCCGTGTCCAGCAGTGGGACAGTATATAATACAGAGCTCATATTATTATTATAACATTTAGTAGATATGAAACAAGAACAAAAATAAAACGAAAACAACCTCATTATGTATTGAACTATTTAATATTCTTGTTTAATGCAGTGGAAGGCATGCGAGAAACTGCTTGCACTTGGTATTTTACAATAACTTACTGGAAATATAAAGTACCGTCGAAAGTAGGCCAATGTAGTTTATTAAAATATACAAATTCTTGAGGTTATATGAAATGTGTACTTATGTACTTACTTTATTGTAAGTTGACTTTGATTTAGTTATTAGTCAATTCTTTATTACTAACCTTGTTATTTATTAATTGCCGGTGATGAAAGATGTACACAAAAACTTTATCTATTTTATGCTACGTGTTGATAATAAACAAACATGATTGTGTCATATTCAATAAAAAATTCCTAAACTCCGAAAAATAAGTAAAGGAGCAACCATGAATTACTGAATTTTAAAATTTTTAACATCACGGAAAATTTTAATGTGATTTTTCTAACATAAAAAAATATTATTATTTATAGGACCTTGCCACTAGTATGCCATTGATACGTTAAACACAGTATTAAAAAAAACATAAAACCACTTTCATAAAAAATACTCTAAAAATATCATACCAGTTCTCTGTGTACCCATTAAAAACAATCGAGTATATAAGTCTTCATTTAAACCTTTGTTACCACTTGATAATTTATTAGTCCTTTGAAATATGCTGAAAGAAACCAAAGGTCAGGCAAAGTTCTACGAAATGTGCTGCGAAGTTGTAAGTAATTTTAAATTCTCCGGAAGCTTAACAAAGCACTTTCTTCCTTGACCTTCGCTCCTCCCCTAAGGTCATGAACGTCCTGAAGATCCCTGTCTTGCCACAAACACTTTGTGTTATCATAACGTAGTACCTTGATTGACAAAAATAAATGTGTTGTGAATTGCAGAATACAAACAAAAATCGCTAGTTCTCTAATACAAAGTCCTAAATAAATTTAACTTGTATTAATTATTATAAAAGACAATAATTCAAAGTTCCTAGTTTACTTATCTTTCGGGTTTATTACAAACATTCACTTAAAAAAACGTAGAATCATTTGATACATAAATTCAATTTTGCACATCAAATATAACTTAGAACTTTGTAATAGTGAGCCAGCGAAATAACTAGATTAATCTTCCTTTATTATAAGGCCTAATAGAGATCCCTCTGTGAAAAATAATTTACTTAACTATGATCTTAATACCACCTCACGAATTGTTCTTTTACTGAAATGACCAATTTATTTGTAATGAGAGCTTGTTTTTTGCTCTTTGCTGTAATAGCCGTAAATTCACCACGTCTTAAATAAATAAAATAATATTTTTTAATCTCGTTCAAGTTTTAAAGAATAATTTTTTTGTTGCAGGTAAATGGGGTGACTAATACTGGAGCATTACGTAGAGGTTTATTTCATAATAAGGGTCCATCTGTAGGATATGCTGCTGTCGCTGTACAAATATGATCACATATGAAACAGAATCTATAATTTATTCTCGTCATTTATATCTCGCAAATAGCTTTATTTATTGACGCATTGTTTTAAGGGGTTGAGCCTTTGTCCACCCGGAAAAATATATTTCGAATCATAAACACACCTTCCAAAGTTACTCGAACATCTTGGTCTTGAACAAGATGATTATCACATTTTAATTTTAATGTAACTTTATTGATTTAAAGTATTACTTATTCTTATATTAAAGTCGCAAAAAAGACGGTGCTCGCTTGATGCGGGCCGCTTCCAATAGCTCGATCTGGAAATATTGGGGCCCGTGTTTTAGTAGTGGATACCCTGCGGCTGATGATGATTACTTATCTAAGTATTCTTTTTAAGTTATTAAAACGAAACCGTTAACGTAATGCGGCCTTATATAAAAAATAATGACTACGCGAAAAATAAAGGGAAATTGTTTAAATATATTCATGAAGTGAAAGTTGTATTAATCAAATGCAAAGACACTGGCGTTTCCAAGCAGCTAATATGTAAATACGGCCGGATCTCGCGACGTCCCGCGGGATCGAGCCACAATCCCGTCAAATGTCTGGGGAGACCGAGGTCACTGGCACAGCGGGTTAGCGTAGTTTCACTTTTAAAATTAGTGTTAAATTAATTTATTAATTTAACGGTGATTAACTGCCTCGGTGGCGTAGTTGTACTGCATGCGCGGTACGGCGGCGCTCCGAGGTCCTGGGTTCGAATCCCGGGTCTGGCAAAGTGACATTTGGGTTTTTCTGCTCAGTATCAGCCCGGAGTCTAGAATTTGTGCCCGATATGGCGATAGGCTCGCCCCCTATCACATCATGGGACGGAACACACTTGGCGAAAAGTGGGTGCCATGGTTGCGCCTCTGCATACCCCTTCAGGGATAAAATGCGTGATGTTGTGTGTGTGTGTGTGTTAAATTAATTTATTGTATCTTATTTATGAATTATATCTTTTGCTTATCCCGTGTGAAAAAAAATTCCGGGATAAATATTTTCCAAGGGTAAAAAGTGGCTTATAGCTCTCAGCAGTAATATATCTTCCTATAAATTAGGCTAATGTAACCTTATTAAAACTTTTATAAATCAAGCTTATGAACCTTTAAGAGTCTTCTGATGTGGTGAATATTTACCAGTCTTAGAATATCAAAAGACCTTTTTTTTTTTTTTTTTTGGTTTCGCGGAGAAAGTCCCTTATTACTACCGCCCAGCCTTCGTGGGGGGCGACTGAGCGGTTATGCTGGGGTAACCGTGCCTTACGGCCCGGCGTTGAGCCGCCCGGATTTGATGACGACCTTCGGGCGACCGCCGGGCCGAGTCCCTAACCCTATATACAACTTAAACCTATGCACGGCCTACCAGCTAAAACTCCGCGGTGGCCCTCTTCGGCGCATTAGGGACGGCTGCGGGCTTCCTCTGACGTTAAAGTGTCTAGTCTGCGACCACAGCCGCCCCTGCGCGGTGCCGCCTTGCGGCCCGTCTCCTATGGGGGCTCAGAAGCCCCCGCGCACCGAAGGACGCCCTCGGCGTCTACGGCAGCGTGAGGCCAACTACACACACTGCCGTCCAACCCGGGGGTTAACCGACAAATGTGCAAAGATGCACAGAAATGCACTAGGGCGGACAGCCCCCTGCTGCCCGCCGACGACCCCCTTCGTGGCCCCTATTAGTCGCCTCTTACGACAGGCAGGGGATACCGTGGTGGAATTCTCCAAACGCCCCCATTCCACAGGGCGGGAGACGCCGGTCAGTCGTCCACCCGGCGCCTCCTTCGTCTCCTCTGACGGCGGGAGGGATCGGCCCGTTCCCGATCCCTCTCGGCACTCTCCTTCTGCGAGAGGACCACCTCGCAGAAGTGGGCCACCGCACGCCAGGCCTCCCGACTGCCGACCATGGAAGCGACCACGGCCGGATATCAAAAGACCTGCAAACACATTAACCAGCTCATTTAAAACCGCCTCCGCGCTCTCACACACCATACCCAATGCGAGCTTAGCCTCGAAGCGAGCAATCTTTGAATCCGACATCCACAGTTATTGAATGTGTCTCGATTTGGGCAATTTACGCTCAGCGACAAGGCAACATGTGTTGCGCGTCAAATCCCCGAATAACGACATTATGTGCATGTAAATACGTGTAAGGATTTGAAACGTGGAAATTGAAATTCGCAAGCTTTGAGACGTTTAGTTGTTTGCTGTGTTGATTGTATGTTCACGGCTTAACTGTTGGTGGTTATAAACTTCACGCTTCGCTGCAATTGTATTCTCATTATGTAATAGCGAAAATAATAGACAAATTTCGACACCGGGAATTCAGGTGTTTAAAAAAGAATAGTTCATACCAATTGAGTTAACACATTATGAATGTGCAGTACGATTTTTGTTTATAATATTTTAATTTTTTTGTGTCGTTAAAATATAAATCACAATAAAATTCGAAAAATTGTTTAATTTTCGTGGTATTTTTCGTTGTTAAAATAATTTTAAACGGTAGTAGTAACGCCATTTTTAGTCATTAAAAACTAACAGTGTATATCATAATAGCTATGTTTATATACCCATAAAACCAATACAGGGTCATATTGACAGCGTTTCTAAATGAAACCACATACTCGTCTTCACCTTTGCTGACATTGTGCCAAAACCCATCCATTAATAACTAATATTTTCACGAAAAATCCTGGTTTTAGTTTTCTCATTTTTTTATAATTTTGTAATTTAATGCGAGTATGGCATGGGCGTGGGTATATTTCTGGCTGAAAGTATGATGTTGCCGCTGCAACGAATTCTCTTAGACTAGGTATTAGTAGTGGCGTTAGGGTGTGCAAAATTACTTTTCATTAATATTTATTTTGTTCGAAACTTACACTTTTTTATTTTACATCTACGGCTCAAGTAACTTATTGTAGTGTTATTTCTATGTAAATCAGTATGTGGTTTCATTTAGTAACGCGATGTCAAAATGAACCTGTATAACCCTACACTTTGCAACAACCCCACAACTTTCTTTACCGCCAATCATATGACCTAAATCTAGACAGCATCCTGGCCAGCGTAAAAACAAGCAGATGTTTTTGAAGGAATGATCAATCAATTCCCTTAATAAGAGGGGGGAAGGTCAAAATTGCCGAATCACGTTCACGCAGCACTATAGCTATAGCAGTGTTTTTTGGCAGTTCAAAGGCGTTTTGTTGAAAAATTGATACAGCTTAGCGCTTCAATGTTTCAGTAAATGGATTTTTATACATAGCAAATGATTTATTGAATAGCTTACGTTCGTAGAAGCCCAGTCTTGGGAATCAAAATTTGAATGCCTAAGATAATGTACCTTTCTACTAGTGAAAGAATTTCAAATCGTAACACAAGTTCTACAGATTTAAGCGTTCAACCCTACCAACAAAATGTGGCTGTTATGGGGATAAACTAACTCTCTATTATTTGGGAGCTATCATATCTAGGCAATGAGTGGCGACAGCCTAGTTGGTTGTGGAACGGACTGCCGAGACGAATGTCCGCAGGTTCAAATCCCAAGGGCACACACCTCTAACTTGATTTTTCATAAAAGTGATGTGTGTGTACTTTGTGAATTATCGCTTGCTTTAACGGTGAAGGAAAACATCGTGAGGAAACCTACATACCTGAGAAATTCTGTATAGGAATTTTCGACGGTGTGTGAAGTCTACCACCCCGCACTAGGCCAGCGTGGTAGACTAAGGCCTATTCCCTCTCATTAGTAGAGGAGGCCCGTGCTCAACAATGGGACAGTATATAATACAGGGCTGATATTATAATTATTATATTATATTATATTTAGGCAATTATGGTCGTCATATTCCTCCGCCTGATCTCAAAAGGAAAACAGGATATCTGGAACTAACACCGCTAAAATGTGCGTACCTATATTCCCACCCCTATAAAGTAGTCATCATTTTTAAATACAATCGCTCTTCCGCGATCCTCAACTCTAAAACCTTTACCGATTACAATATATTTTGAACAGCTAAGCCCTCATAATGAGCAGATTAGCTAATGTCCTCGCTAATGAGTGCCGTGGACTCGTAACGCCCTGATCTAATTGGACCTCTGACCTCCCGACCCGGCTTATATTACTCATGGCCATGAGGTTTAGGTGACGTGGTTTATTAAAGAGGAACTGCTCAGAAACATACTGTTATTAGAAAATCGCACTCTACGTAAAAGTTATAGTTTTTGGAGATGTTAAGATGTATCAGAGAAACCGATGTATGTGATTGAAACACTTAAACCAAACTCTAGATTATCTTGCTTTTGGTAGGATATATTTTATATCCGCTCAAATAACGACCACCGTACACAAGGTGTTAAACAATAGTGGTCCATGTAAGTGTCGCGTTCTGGAATAAGTCTGTGTATATCCGGTTCCAAAAGGCCGGCATAATTGTGTCAACTATCGAGGGGTAATCATCTCTCGTCAGTCGACATTCTATTGGACCCCACTCCACTTATCACTATTACCATCAGATGCAGTGGGGTCACTTTGTCGTGTCTGTAAAAAAAAAGTTGAAGCTTTTAATCCGAAAAACATTGGCACTTTTATTCTGAGAAAAGAGTATCACGTAAGCGGACCCGCGAACATAAATTAATCCCATGTAGGTAAGTATAATATGGCCTCAACCACAGATCTCAAACGTTAAAGCCTTGATACAAACTTGCGACTTAAGCCAGCTTTGAAACTTTCTCGCTAACTATCAACTTAAATTTTGCGGTTGTTGGAGAGATATTTAGTACTAACATTTTAATCTAGATTATAAAGGTGACCTGGAATTAGTTTTCTGATACTTAGCAATCAAGATAAACGTCAAACGCAGATGACCGATTTTTATCGGCGGCAGATTTTAATCGGATCGGTCAACGATTCATCGGTACATTGTTTGACATAACTAGCACGTCTCCCATAAACGTTATAGTTTTATACTTCAGTCACAAAAATCTCATAAATGTGATAGTGGATAGATCGTCGCTTTCTCAGACCTATTGGTTTGAAAGAGAATTGTCTCTTGACGTCCATGTTTAAGTGTTGAATGATTTTAATACATTTAGTTGAAGTTTTTTTACAGCAGTCTGCGTTCAACGTTAGATTAAATATTGCTTATAGTATCAAAACAATACCAACTGTAAATATTGTTACATAAAGTCTTAATTTACGTTCACAAGTCAAATTAAAAATCCTAACCATTTGGTTTTACATTAATTTATTTCATTTTAATTTTAGTATAAGAAGATTTTTACAATTATTCTAGTGATTTCTTATGTTTACGCGAATGTGAAACATTGATTCCCGTTAGCATGAAGGCTGCAAAGTCTATGAAACATCGAGAAAATTTCATATAAAAACATGATAATAGAATTATTAAATTTAAAAAAAACTAATAAATACAACTTGAATACTATGAGGAACAAAGCCACGGCCACACGCTAGTATTGGCCACATTAATCACCGTGTCAGATTGTCATAGGCACAAAGCGTAATTTATGTAATCAAAATTAATTACTTACGAAGAGAAAATCAAATATTCTACCATGGGACTAATTTATATCTTCACAATCAATTTATTACAGATGAATAAGTTTATTTGGATTTTGGGTAGATTTGTGTTTTTGTTTTATGGAGTAGACGTTTGAAAATAATCGCACCTGGAATGAATGATATGGTCTACTCATGGGCGCCGGGAGGGTGCAAGTAGGTACACGTGCATCCCCCTGCCTAAAAATATAAGTCACTGAATAAATCTGCAACTATAGTTACAATCCACCACAGAACAATTTTATCATATAGCATTTTCAAAAACCCTCCCGATTTAAATTTGAAAAAAATACCTTCATAACATACGTAAGTGCACCTCCCTAAAACAAATCTTGGTGTTGCCCATGGGTCTACTTTAAAATATAAAAATTTAATAGCATACGCTTTCCCCCCAGAGGCTCATGTTCAGCAGTGGACATTCTGCGGCTGATGATGATACACTTTCTAGAACTATCAATAGTAAAGTAGGTGGTATCGTTCTGCAATTGGCACCTTAGATGTTAACATGTAATCGATCTATATATATATATATATCACCGATAAGTGTGTTGTGTGAATGCGTTTATCCTAGGCACTTCTAAGAAACTAATGCTAATAGAAAGCTATAGTACTCCAGAATGCTATACGCTATTTGAAAAATAACTCATCTGAAAAAAGTATTCATCCCGGGAAAACTTTTCATTTCACGGTACTTGTACTGCATGCGCGGTACGACAGCGCTCTGATGTCTTCGGTTCGAATCCCGGGTAGGGCAAATTGATAATTGGGATTTTCTGCTCAGTATCAACCCAAAGTCTGGAATTTGTACCCTATGTGGCGATAGGCTCGCCCCCTATCACAATAACGGACGGAAAATATTTGTAGAATAGTGGGTGCCCTGGTTGCGCCTCTACATACTCCTTCGGAAATAAATGCGTGATATTGTGTATATGTATGTGTATAAATTAAGTTATACATAGCTCCAGTTTCTCATTGAATGGGGGGGCGAGGTTCCGCTATTTGATACCTAGTTCGTCCCCTCTCCCCTAGCTAAAGGGTAGAGACGAGCGCGATGCTCGCGTGTCCCTGTAGTCGAGTTTATATTTTTAAACGCAGCATCCGGACTCACAGCTCCCGAGGGAGCGACTAGCGTCGATTGCACAATATGAACGCGACGGGATAGCTCCATCTGATACAGAGCTTGAAAATGTTGGTCAAATAACGGTACACAGAAATCATGTGCTGGATTGATGTATAATTTAATTCTCACCACCTCACCCTTTCAACGCCTCTGGATTTTCTAAAAAATATGTGTGTATTCTTTGTGAATTATCGCTTGCTTTAACGCTGAAGGAAAATATAGTGAGGAAACCTGCATGTCTGAGAAATTCTCTATAGGAATTTTCGAAGGTGTGTGAAGTCTACCAACCCACACTAGGCCAGCGTGGTGGATTAAGGCCTATTCCCTCTCAGTAGTAGAGGAGGCCCGTGCCCAACAGTGGGACAGTATATAATTCAGGGCTGATATTATGTGCGCAGTGCCACAAATAAGAGTGAAATAAAATTGAAATCCCGTCTGCAGCTTATTTTTCTGTGCAAAGGCTCTTGTTGCAATAGCATTTGAACTAAGGATGTCGATTGTATACGATTGCAGCCTTGCAGGCTTTACAGATTCTGTCCAAGGCAATGCTGCAAATTGCTGAAACAAACTTTAAAGAGAGTAAAGACAACATTAATCTATATATATAAAAATGAATCCCTATTTTCCTTGGCCATCACGCGTGAACGGCTGGACCGATTTCATTTTTTTTTTGTTGTGTTGGTTATTGTCAGGAGAAGGTTCTTATGAAAGAAAATAATCAAAAAATGCGCGGTAAATTTAAAAAACTTAGCAGATATATTAATTTTATATAATTGCCAATTGTTTGAAATAACTGTCAGCGATTGACAGAATGCGCGCTGCAAATTCATAGTAAAGACGGAACAACGTCTGTCGTGTCAGCTAGTAGTAAATACATGTAACCGCAAATTGGGGGAATTGGAGGATTTTTAGATTTTAAATAAGATATTATATTTTGGCTGTTTTTTATCACTACAAAACTAAGTTCAGTCATTTTTATTTTTAACTTGATTAACGAGACGAGCAATTTCCTCGCCTGACGCCACGAGTGCAATTAACGTGGCACACTACAACTTAAAATTACAAAGCACCGTATGGGACGTTCCCTCGTTACCAAGACATTAGTTCTCTTAATGCATAGCGTTAGCATTTGTCACTTAAGTAGGAACTTAAACATTTTAATATAAGAGCTAGCTAGCTTTTTTCCTGTAGAAGGAACAGCTAAGTTAAGAAATGAGGTATGTGAAGTCTGCCAACCCACTAAGCTAGCGTGGTGCCTAAACCCTCTTAATAGTAGAGACCACTGCCCAGCAGTGGGCAGTGTAATACAAGGCTGGTGCAATGGTGGCATGGAAAAGCTTCGTAATTAAGAAAAGTAAAAGTAACTTGACTTTAATGAAGAAACTGCCTGTGAATAATTTATTCATATTATATTTGCGCTTGTTTTATAGAGATGTATGCAGTACATAATGATTCCAAGGCGTGTTTGCATGGAACAGATGTTGACTTGTCACTTGTAGATCATTCACTCTGACATTCCATTCAGTCATTCGATCGTTCGCTCACTCCCCGTGCTTACTTCACATCATGCAAACAAGCTCACAATAGACACGGAACATTGCTTCGACCGATTTCATACATAACTAGTGACCCGCTCCGACTTCGCACGGATAGCATTATCTTTAGCCGAATGACTTCTGGCAGTCCAAGAACTACCAAACTTCACAGGATCACCCGCTAGATTTGATTACCTAAAAATTTCATTATAATGAGTCCATAGATTAGATTTCCTTGCTATTTAAGGTAGAATAACATAGTGCCGGCAGAAATAGGCTAAAATACGGCATCCTCTATCATACCAAAGGTGTATACAAGAGGAACATTACCTTGCACTACAATTTCTAACGTTAAGTAATTGACAAACATCGCCGCAAGCTATGACGCGATAGAAGGTAAATTGATTGCTTTTATAATGAAACTTGGGTACTATGTTTTCAATTCGTTTGACGGCAGGAAGATGTGTGTCATTGATGGAGTGTTTAAGGAAGTTATAGCATCATGCCTTTCTCTCTTTTCAGGGGTAGATAAGGGTGTAACACACATTTCGTTAAATGTGTTAAGTTTGGTGTAATAAGAGGGAGGGTTCCATTCACCAGCCTTTCTAGACTCTGAACTAATACTAAAGACGTTTATGTGTTGCTTTATCAACAAAAAAAACGTCAATCCATTTATCCCCGAATGGGTAGGCATAGATAAAACTAGAGTACCCACTTTTAGTCCTTACGTTCCGATCCATGGTAGGGGATGATCCTATCTCCATATCGGGCACAAATTTCAAACTCCGAGCTGATATTCAGCAAAACCTAACATCACTGACCAACCCGGGAATCGAACTCGAAACTTTAGAGCGGAAGTCGTACTGCGCGCAACACAACTACACCACTGGCTCAGTCAGCACAAAACAAAATGGCGTTAACGAATGTGGCAGACGCATGCTGTAGGAAATTTGACTCTAGCATTAACAAGCCACGACTAAGGCGGCACCGTTGATAGAAAGACATTAGGAGAGGCTTGCGTCGCTCTAATTATGCCAAATCATGTTTGATGATTAATTTAGGAGCCAACGACCGAAGCCACTGGATTAGCTACGTCTTTGTTTGTACTAATACTAATAGGGATTAATTAGGCTAATGACCTCGACAAAATAACCAAGTAGTTGAGTGAATTAACCGACTGAAGCCGGATTTTGCCTTTCAGCGAAATTATTAGTTTCTAGAGCTAGTTAATCTAATGGTTGGTGATCTAATGTGAAGTGTCAGTTTGATACGTTTCGTATGGTATGTCTGTTTTGTAAAGGCTCAAAACATCTTTTTCCTTGTCTCTAAACTATGAACGTATTAGCGTATACTAAAAATAGATTAGGTTTTTTTTTTATACGTGTCCCCACTGCACCTTATGGTAAATAGAGATCAATAAAATGTCGACTAACGAGAGATGTTTACCTGTCGACAGTCGACACAATTATGCCGGCCTGTTGAAACCGGTTACACACAGGCTGATCCCGGAACGCGACACTTACGTGGGCCACTATGGCGGGTTTTAATATCTTGTACGGTGGTCGGTATCCGGGCGGATATAAAATATATCCTACAAGCAAATTTGTATTGGAAATAAGACTATAATAGACGTGTCCCTCTTCTTCTCTTATCATAGGTGTTAGAATTTCATTAAAATCACGTGTTTGTCCGTGTGAAAGCACAACAAATAGGCTGTAAGACACGTCGCGTGTTTCCCGAGGGTACAAGGGTAATACACCCGTACGTTATAATTTAAGTGGAAAAATCTTTTAATAAATGCGCCTTTTGCGGGTGAAGTCATAAGCTTGCAGCGAGGGTAAAGATATCTTATTTACATTTTTGTTTAAATGAACCGCTCACGTGACTACGTGCTGTAATTGAGTAATAATAATTAAAACTTTTAAAAACAAACTGTTAAACTGCATAGCATTATACTCAGGGCCGTCAGCCAAAGACATTAGCTGTTAAGTCTCATTGTCCAATCTTTGCCCTGGCTACAATATAACTTAAAACAAAGTTAGACTTAATTCCTTACTGCCGACATAAACATAGCGATATAATCCTCACAAATCATCTCTTTGATGCCGCAGTGACGTCATTCTTCTTATGTTGTAAAATTATTAAAATTTAATGGCAGGTAACGAAGAGGTTAAACAGGTGCCCATAGTACAATTTTTTTTACAGGCGTTCTTTAGACAACAAAAGTGCGAACTAAAATAAGTTTAAAAGGTTCTCCCCTAAGGAAAGCATTAATTTGATCCCTATAAGGATATGGACACGGCTATGGAACGTGCTATGCTCGGAGTTTCTCTGAAGGATAAACTTCGTAACGAGGTCATTCGTCAGAGAACCAATGTCACCGACATAGCACACAGGATTAGCAAACTGAAGTGGCAGTGGGCAGGGCATATCTGTCGAAGAACCGATAACCGATGGGGTAAACGAGTTCTTGAGTGGAGACCACGGCTCGGCAAACGTAGTGTAGGACGCCCTCCAGCTAGGTGGAGTGACGATCTGCGAAAGGTCGCTGGTAAGAACTGGATGCGACAGGCCGAAGACAGGGTAAAATGGCGTATATTGGAGGAGGCCTATGTCCAGCAGTGGACAAAGATATAGGCTGATGATGATGATGATGATGATGAATGAATTCTAAAACCCGCTACACGCTCCGCTCATTGCTTCAGCCCAAGACTCGCGTCAAACCCATCTCCCTCAGCAATTTGTTTCCAATTTACCTCGATAAGGCCAAATCTCTAGAGTGTGTAACTTATAACATTGTTTTACCAAGTTTTTATGTATGTTCATATTGAACGCCTTGTGCGATTTCCTTGTGCGCGATTTAAGAGTTTCTTTTAAGAAAAGATAGCTTGAAAGAAGCAAGAACTGTGATTTGTGTGGTTTTCTAGAAAAGTAGTTTTTGAAACAGAATTCTGTCTAGGTGGGTCTGAAAGCGGAATTCATTGTTGCAATCTGGATTATAGTCTTTTATTTATTATACAACATGAAATAAAATGTGGAATATTTTTTGTACCACAACACCCGAATATGAATAACTGATGGTGACACTGTCTTAATTTCAGAGCAATAAATATTGAATTACGTTGAACATTACGTTTAACAGCGGACTGCGATAGATTGATTGATAGAATATTAAATACATTTCCTCCTCTACTACTGGAAGGGATTAGGCATTAGTCCACCACGCTGGCCTAGTGCGGATTGGTAGACTTCACACACCTTCGAAATTCCTATAGAGAACTTCTCAGGTGTGCAGGTTTCCTCACATTTCCCTTCGCCGTTAAAGCAAACGATAATTCAAAAAGAATACACACAAAATTTTAAAAAAGTGAGAGGTGTGTGCCCTTTTGTTTTGAACCTGCGGACATTCGTAAATAGGCTATCGCCGCTCGCTATTACTATAGTTATAAAAGGTAAAATTACCAAATATGACCCATCTTCATGCATTAATAAACCGTTACCGGCATCAAAGTTGTGGCGAAAATTAACTATATTGCGTTAACTTTCTAAATCACCTGACAAGCTTAACTAAAAGGATAGTTTACCCACGAAAAAACAAAATGGCGGTAAAAGTGAAAACGGCTGAAATGCAAATATTTAATGTGAAAAATGGGCGAGGTTATTATCTTTTAGATTTCTCCCGGGGCCCCGCTTTACGGCGCTCGGTCAACCTGTTGATTAAAGAAACTTTTTCACTCCGCCGCGTAAATATTCTAGTGATATTGGCTGCGAATGAAGTATCTGCTTACGGTTTAGATCTTTAATGATTGCTTGGATACGTCGACTGGTTACTGTGGCTTTAGTGTTTTTAAGCATTACATAATTAATACAGATGCTACTGTTATCAAGACTGGGGGGCGAGGTTCCCCTATTTAATACGTAGCTCCCCCCCTCTCAGTCGCTGTTTAGATAGAGTTGTGACTATGTGAGTCACCTTTCTGTTACTATATTTATTTCCATTGAATTGATGAAGGTATCAACTTCAAAGCTATAATTGAACCCAGACAATTTAATTATTATTATTTTGTTATGTTCTGATAACATGAATCCATATACATTGCTGTAGTGGTGAAATAACAAAGGGTTCTTATTGAAGTTTACCTTGAAAGGCGAGGGACAAGTGGAGCCATAAATTGTCTCGGTTCTTTCATTAAAAACAACGGCGCGTTTCAAAGAAAAGTTAGAAATTAACGGTAACTTTGTTTTATATTTTTGTTTGACATATTTTTTGTTTATAATTTGAACACAGGGATCTATAAAGCAAACTTTGGCTGAGTCAAGGTCAAATTCTTTCCCTGGTTCTTTGTAAAACGACCTTTTAAAACCATCTTTAAACGAATAAATAATGAAACAAGCATGTCACTGATTGTAAGCCTATTGTATTACAAAGCACTTTGCAGCACTGATCGCTAGACATCCTCGGATATGAGATATTAAATCCCATAATGCCAAGTAATTATACTGGCTGAAATATCCTTCAAAGGCACTCTGTAATACACTTCCTTCTTCCTTCCTGTTCGGCGGCAGGAAAAGAAAAGTATTGAATTTAAAAAATATATTGAGATTAAAAATTGTAAATACGGTTCTTCATTATTTGCAAAAATATCCATTGCAATTACTACTTTAAGCGGAATATGAAACAGCACGGAAAAAAGACAAACAATACTCTTTATTGAAAACAACAAAAATTATAACAATATGTATAATTTTTCCATTCACAACGAATGCTGGCCGATAGCAAAGTATTATACTCATCGTAGTTCCATTAGTCAAACAAAGACCGAATGTTATTGTTCGATATCCGATGAGTGAGTGAATGTATGAACGACCCGGGAAGCACCCGATGAGCTCAACCACCATTCATCGGGAGTTTACTGAACTTGTGTTGATTGCAAATGTGTATTTGTTTATTAATTTCATTCATTGTGGCTTTTACATGCAGGGATTACTGCTTCTATTGATACAGCCGGTTAATTAAGTTTCCAAAATGTAGGAATTAGATTGTGAATGCAATTATTGAATGAATGGATTATGCCCGCGACACTACGACGGAACGGAGTGTATTTTACGTGCACTTACGATACTAGTGGTAGGTCTCTCATATGTGAGTCCGCCTGGATAGGTACCTGATAAATTAAATACAGAGAAACTGAGAAATATCTTCTATTTAATTTGTTTTGTTACAAAGTAATGCGGTTGCTATGATGTCACAGAGTAGAAGAAATTAAAAAGTTAAAACGGCAAAGTGTGAGCGAGCCTTCAAAGGCGCTAAATTCAAAATTACATTTAACAGTACCACCGCAATGTCTACTTCTGCTGCCAAGCAGCAGTGTGTAGTAACTTAGGATGGCGAGCACAGTGGATACTTTGTAATTTAAGGTGTTGGATGGTGTTTCTACTGTTCACGCGCGGTCATATTGCTTACAATCATTTTTTTAGCAAATGTAACGTGTCTATTCAAGTGTGAACGGATTGAGTTTTTATTTGAAAATATGTTATGAATGTTTCATAAATGTTTCAAACTCAATTTATTCGGTCATAAAATTAACTTATTTCCGTAGTATTCTTTTATTCTCGCAATATTTAAACCTATTTTTAACCCAAAACTAACTCGCCAAGGCTAACGTTTATATTGATCTAGTATAAGACCAGAAAATGACCCGCCAATACAAAGGCACTGTAGTGCGTTGTTCGTAATTTTCTACGCGGTCGGTTATCGTGCCATTTTTGCCGCGTCCCAAAACATAAACTCATGAACTATCGGTGTCTACCTTATTCACATGGAATAAAGTATAAACCAGGAATGAATGATAAACTACTAGGAATTAATGAAAAATGAACTATAGGTACCTACTTTTTAAATAAGTTTTCTGTGCAGCAGTGGCACAGAGTCCATATAACTTGATTCCTGTGGCTTTCCTTTCGTAATTGATGTAAAATGTAATTATTATTAGAACGATTTGCAGACCACATTTATGGAAATTATTGATACCTATTATAAATTGTGTCGTATTCCCGTTCGGAAAATTTAATCTTTTCTTACTGTCGTACAGATGTCTTTGGATATAAATGACGATATTAGCAAGTCGTTTGCGTGTGTTAGATTTTTAAGTAGAGACACTTTAAAATAATTGTGTATTTTTATACACAGATCACTTATATAAGCAAACGAACATATGTATCAATCATTTTATACCATCAGGACATCAGTGATAAATACGTTACGTCAGTAATCAAGTAGGGAAGGGCGGATGCGTTTTCAAGGAAACAAGGACCACTATATTTGTTATACAATATATTTATTACATATATTATATTGATATACATCAATAAACATAGCCAGTGATATAAGGTTTCATTAACATTAGGCATAAGACATTACTATAGCACCAGTTATATATCTATTATATCTTTTATATATTATATATTATACAATATATACCTATGTTAGGGTATACACCCTAACATAGGTACGACTCACAAATTATTAAATGTTTAATCATATTAATCATATCATCATATTAATAAATAATATTTAATTGTGAAAGAAACTAAAAAAGAATATAAAGTATATTTACTTAACTTGTCAGTCTCTTAGTATTGCTCTGCTCGACGGCTCACGATGAAATGCCCTGTATCAGCCAAGAGGCCGGTATTTATATCATTTCGAACGTCAAAACATTTAAGCACTACCGCCATTTCAGACAAATGTTTACAATTTCTATTTAAGTTAACCTTAATGCATTTGTTTACAATAACTTACACAAATAATCACATTATAAATAGTAATATAGCTTTTTTATAAATAATCTATGCTAATACGTGCAATACCATCCAGAACTTTCAATTACAAATGCCATCTTGGGTAGCGAAATTTTTATTACGAAAAAACACTTTTACGCGGGCAAAGCCGCGACCTAAATCTAATAAATATAATAATAGCCCAGTAAATACGCTGGCTACACTTTCCTTCATACTGAAAAGCTGTTTCTTCGTTACAGAAATAAAAAATTAAGGTGACACCTATCCAGGTAAAATCTTTAAAAAGGTAATTGTAAAATTTTGGCACGAGTTTCTTGAATACCACCTATTTGCTTTATAAATTATAATTAATAAATAATTTAAGTACACGACCTATTCATTGTTATCTCAGTAACAAAGAGTATTACGATCTGAACATGTTTGGCAAACATTATTAATTAAAAACAAATATTGGCAGAGACGTTGGTGACGCGCGCGCCTTGTTCGATGCGCTTATGACATAATTACAATGTAATTGTTATTGCAATATCATAATGCATTTCTATTATCGCTTGATACGTAATATTACGGACAATTAATATTTCCAACTCCTCCCTATCTTTCTAAATTGATTAATTTCGTTGTCGGATAATGATAAATTAGTTTTTCCTGAGACTCGCCGAGCTTCACTGCTCAGTATCATAAAATGCGTGCCACTGCTGATCTTGGCTTACAGGAGTTGTAGTGGTGGGTGTGAGGGCAGGAAAGTCTCTGATACGTAATATCAAGCCTGTATCCTATAAGGTCGGGTAGGGTTGCACGAAATGAGGAGATCCATAGAAGAACGAAAGTCATCAACACACTCCATCGGATTAGCAAGCTAAAGTGGCAGTGGGCAGGGCACATAGCTCGTAGAACTGATAGCAGATGGGACAAGAAGGTTTTGGAGTGGAGGCCACGAACTGGCAAGCGCGGCTTCGGACGTCCACCCGCAAAGCGGACAGATGACCTCATAAAAGTTGCAGGAGGTCGCTGGAAGCGATCCACTTACAATAGGTCGATCTGGAAATCTTTGGGGGAGGCCTATGTTCAGCAGTGGACATCCTGCGGCTGATGATGATGATGATTCCGATTACGGTCTGGACATTCAACCGTTTTATCTATTTTCATTAATCTCTTAAAGCATTCCCGTTGGTTTATAGTGTAGGGTATAAAGGTACTCCGTAGCCTCTGCCTATACATGATGTCCATTCAATCAAAAAACAAAACAAACAAACACACTCAATCATATTTCTATAAATAACAAAATCCAATGCGTCTTAACAATTTCGCCGTCGCTTATAACTTGCACAGTATAGACTGTATAACCCCCATGTTACGCGGTCTCGGCCGGCTCGATGTGGGTCCATTGTACCCCGGACAGGGAATATCTTCCCAATCATTTTGTTGCCTATAAGCTTTTATATACATGTTCAATCGTAGATATTAGTCGAAGACGGGTGGACAGTGTAAATAGATTTTTCAGTTATAATTAGTGTGTTTTTTAAACTATTTATTACAAGAACACATGCTTTAAAGAAGAAAATACAAATAATATGCATGTTAATGTTTCCACAAGAATCACTATCGACACGCATTGACCAGTGCGGTGTAACATTGTATAGAATGTAAAGAAATGTGTAAGTAAAATTACTAATTGGCCAGTGTACTAGATAATAAGTGTATCCCTTCTTCTTATATATTTTGTGCACGAGTTAAAATTTACATACGATATGCCCATACAAATTTGACTTGATTTTCCTCAAAAGAACAAGTTTAATACCGATTTCAGAGACGTGCCTTCCGTCCCACCGCGAAACATATCTCCCAAACTATACTATTATAGCATTATATGCAATATTCGTACCGATTCGTCGCCGCAAAGTCGGGAATCCCGGTGCAGTAGATCGATTGCACACCGGCGTGTTCCCACCGGTATTCCTGGGACAAAGTGCTGTTCCCACGTCAATATATTATCAACTTTGATATATCAATATTTCGGCTTTGGAATATACGGCTTACGTTTTGTCTGCTGGTCGGATATTGTATGGGACTCGAGGGTGTGATTTCTACGGCTTTTGTTTGCCGGCTTTTGCTTAGGCTTTGTCCAAATTAATGTTTTAAGAATAACAATACTTTCGAATACTTTTCTGTAATAGAAAGTAACTTCTGTTAATGTTAGATGGTATATATTTTGATGCTTTCTATCAGACTGACTCGACTGACTACCTTGGTGGCGTAGTTGTACTGCATGCACGGTACGGCAGCGCTCTGGGGTCCTTGGTTCGAATACCAAGGCAAAGTGATATTGAGTTTTTCTGCACAGTATCAGCCCGGAGTCTGGAATTTGTGCCCGATATGGCAATAGGCTCGCCTCCTATCACATCATGGGACGGAACACACTTTGCGTAAAGTGGGTGCCCTGGTTGCGCCTCTGGATACCCCTTCGGGGATAAATGCGTGATGTGTGCTTTTTATCAGACTTGCTCGCCTGGTCATCCAGTTACGAAAAAGTTGGACAGTTTAACATAATCATCGGCTTACCTTAGCATCAGTTGTTTTCAAAAGCGCAATTGTTAATCTTGTATCCGCTTTTTGGTAGCTCACCGCTCGCTCTAGTAACTGCACAGATCTGTTACAAAAAGCCGGCTTAACTTCGCAACTGGCGATAATTGAAACTTTTTAACCGTGGTTTTTAATTGCACTGCCTTTAGCAGAATTTCTATGGAAATACCGTTGTAGCTTAAATTAACACGCGAGTGTGCACTTGTAATTACGTAATGTTATAGAAATTAAATGAGGTCATGTTTATTCTTGAGGGGTCAGGTAATCTACTTCGTTCAAGTATCATCAAACTATATTCGTCCCATGATGTGATAGGCAAGGTAGAGGATTACTTAAATTGCAATTTTGAAAAACTTACTTATAATTATTTGACGATAAATAATTTTCTCATGACGATTATCTTGGCATGCTTGAAAAAATGCCTTGTACCAGCTCCATATTGGTGGAATATGGCCATGATAAATATATTTTTTTAATTATTTATTTAAAACGATGCAGCCTGTACTCCTCGTTAATGTGTTCTATAAATTAATTTTCTACCGCAATATCTAAGTAGTAATGCTAATGAAACTTAAATGCCGTAATGCTGAGATTTTGCCAGTTGCCATAATGCCAGCCATAGTGGGATGATTGCCAAATATGTCGGGGTCGCGCGAGGATATGGGAACTAAAGAAAAAGGACTCTATAAACTTATTTATTTATTTGGTAAATAAATAAGTTAAGATATATAAACGCCTTTATCTACGTAATGATTAAATATTCTTATGTACCTTGACTTATCATAAGTGTAGCTGTTTGCCTACGTGATGAATAAAGCATTTTTTTTTTTAATAAGCGGCTAAACGCACTTTTATATTGTTTTCAATTATATTAGGTACCAAGTGCGGAGTCATCTCTACATGTTAAAATGCATTTCCTAGATATAAACATTGTAGCCAATGTAACTTCTGGACATAATAAGACTTAACATCTCCTGTCTCAGGATGGCGAGCGCAGTGGAATACCATACAATACTTTATAAATTAAGGTGCTGGATAGTGTTTCTACTGTTTATGGGCGGTCGTATAGCTAATCATCAGGCCACTGAAAAGCTCGTCACGCCATTCAAAGCAATAAAACATAATTGTTAAGTAGACTGTGTAGCACTCCCACATAATAATGTATATTAATGATTAGTAAAATTATTTTTAGAATGCGTGGATGACGGCAGTAATGTAGAGACTTTTGTAGCGGGAAAGACTTTTCACGCCGTAACACCTAATTTATAATAGGTAACATTAAATCACATTCCAAAACACATAATTCACAGTAGACGTAATACGATTGCATACATAAAAATCCAATATTTTTAACACCTAAAGGTAACCCGGCTTCCAAAGCCAGTGTGAAATCAATTCCCGACGGGTGTCGCCTAGTTCCAACCGTATCGGAGTTCGATACAAATGCCACTGAACTAAAATGTTAAATTTATTGAATTGGTAATAGATAATTCTGGTAAATAAATTAATTTGAGTTATCATGAACTCATCTTTCCCCGAAAGGAAGGGTAGGCAGAGGTCCTGTTAATAATAGTTACTGCTATGTGAGTAAACATGGTGTCACGGCCGTATCTACCACCGTATCAGTGATACGGGGCTTCCGAACTTTAGGGTCCCCTCTTGACCCATACCTATACTAAACTAAGCGAGAGCCAAAAAATTCGCACTGCCCTAAAGGACCCCTAACAAATTTTGGTAAAAGCCCTTCTATGGCAAGCTATGCCACTGAAGGATGACTTACTCTTGTTAATATTATATTATAAACTTATGGAAAAAACTGCTGAATTAAGAACCAATTTTGTAGTCCTTTAAATATGTAATTGCATTTTTTTAAGCGGAAATAAGTGCGATGCTCAAAACTAAATAGAAAACTTTATGTAACTTTTTTTGTATTAAAATATATTCTGTAGCTACTTTATTTGAACTGATTTTGAAAAGAGCAACACTAGTTTCTTGCCGATTCTTCTCTGGTGGCAACTGCTTTCCAAACTGACGGTATGGTAATTTGTCTGAATCTAAATAATGTTTAACACTTTACAGATTCAAATAAATTATTACATTTCCTGTGACATAATACCCACCATCAATAACCAGATCCACGTGCTCTAAATCTCCTAACACATAAATGCCATTTCGTTACAGATTACCCCAGTTTACGATAGTTTAATGATAAAACATAGCAGCGTGCGAGAGTGCCCCGAGTGAAACACTTTGTTGATGCACGTTGTGTGATATTAAGTGCCTCTGAAAGTATGTGATTATGGAAGTGCTAACATTAGTAGGTAGACGGTTGCTTGGATGGGGGGAATTTAGGGAAATATTATATGTTAGTCAAAAACAAATACACATCATCACCCCTTTACCCCTGAAGATGTTGGCAGAGGTGCAACAGAACGGTAGGCAGAGGGTTGTTTGGATGGGGGGGAATTTCGGGAAATATTATATGATAGTCAAAAACAAACACACATCATCACCCTTTTATCCCAAAGGTGTTCGCAGAGGTGCAAAATAACGCCCACTTTTCGGGTCCGGTGAGAATGCCACCATATCGCCACATTGGGCACGAAAGAGAGTCTAGGCTGATAGTGAGCAGAAAAACCCAATATAATTTTACTAGATCAATGTCTATTCAAAACTTTGTCAATTGCTACATATCGCTACGCATCAAGATAAACACTCTTGGTACCTTTGCTGCAAAGTATTTAGTTCTTACTACCTACTCAGGACATAAGTAACAATTTGATCAGAAACTCTTGCTGTATTTTTATCACAATAAAATACATTGCATTCTCAAAGAACAAACAACTAAAATCAGCAATAAATGTTTTTCAAGTATCCAACAGCTCCTAACAACATTAGACAAGGGACAGATAACAGACGGACAAATAGCCTTTTTAGATGTTAAACTGCAGGCACACAGACCTTGCGCCCTAGATTCCTAGAGATCTAGGAAGAAACTAGAAAGCACAATACCAAATGAATTCCTTTTGTAACTATCGGTATCTTATGTTTACGTGAATATTAGACATCAAAATCAAACTATTTTTCTGGTTTTATCGCGGTTTTTTATATTATTGTTTTTCTCCCGACGTTTCGAAGACTTTGCAGCCTTCATGGTCACGGGGGGGATTGAGGTGTTGGTCATCTGCAAAGTCAAAGTTATAATGTCTACCTACATTTTACAAGTATACAAATTTTAAAAATGTTTAGCTCTTAGTGGTCTGAGCTCACGGTGTCTTGAAGTCTGGCAGCCGGTCTTTTAGGTTGCAGTTTAATTAAATGTAGAATAGGATCCCAGGCTTGTACAAGCTTCCAACCATCTACTCTATTGAAATGCCTCAGGAATCATCCTGGGCAGGAATCGACGTTGTACATAAAATCCTTGCCAATCTTGCCTCTCGGCAGTTGACACAATTATGCCGGCCTGTTGGTCTGGGATATACACAGGCTGATCCCGGAACGCGACACACTTACGTAGGCCGCTATGACGGGTTTTACCACCTTGGATATGGCGGTCACAAGGCTTGACCAAAGTACTCCTGACCTGAGACATTAGAGAAGTCTCATAATGCCTAAAAAAACTGAGTTTAATGAACTTTCAAACTAAAACAATTTATTTCCAAAAATGTAAAAACACTCTAACTCTTTATAATAAGTATCAAAATCCAATGCTAATCTTAACGATCGCAAATTATAAATCACCGACAGATACCGACAAAGGAACTCTAAAAACAAACGGAATCAAACCTGCGGAACCCATTTAGCATGATTGCGTAATAATTAACACGTGTTGTGAGCACATTGATTACTCGCTAACAAATTGCATTAGCCGGTAGGGTTGGCACGCAGGCGATACGCTGGGGAAAAAATATTTAAACTAGCTTGATAAGTGGCTTTGCCTATAAATGTACCATTTATAATATTCATTTAACTTTATGAAAAAAAACTGAAGATATAATGATAACTTGTAAGGCTTTAGGTATTTTGTGCATAATCAATAATATTAGGGTTTATCATTTCTGAAACTGAAATAGTATTTATATGAAATTTCAAATCATCGTATAGCAGTTTTACTTATAATATCTTCTGTATACAGAAATTATATTACATCAGATAACAATCCGTGAAAAATATTGAGTTCTACCCGTATTTATATCATAATTTCTCCGGACCGAAATCATCAATTTCACACCATGTACAACATAAAACTCAAGGTGGCAACCCTATCATGCCCCCTCCCCCGCTGCCCCCCTCCAACTCGCGCTTGATTAATGAAACGCCCTGTAAACTGTTGTGTAAACTCTCCGCGGAACGTACGCAATCTTTGGATGTTTGATTAATATACTTCTTGTAATTGAACGTGTTTTCAACGTACAGGTTTTTTAGCAATTACGGTTGCTACTTTTAGTATTTTTTACTGGAAGCGAGAATAAATTTTCTGTTAGGATTGCTGATTGCATTTTAGTTAACTTTGAAGCTTTCCAAGTAGTGCTATACTATAGCCAAATTTAGAAAACTTTTCAACGAAATTGTACCAAGCTTTTGGATGCCAAAACGAATTATATAAAAACACAGATACACGAATTTACGTGTTAAAGTAGTAGTTGAACACCCTCTCGCGAGCGTATTTGGAACTACTACCTCGAATCAAATCACTTACCATGATATCGGTAAACTGAAAATGTATGCAAATCGGCAGGACCAATTTGTTTTTTCATGTACATTATTGTCAAACAAAAGTCGATAAATACGTAAACGTTAACTTAGGCCTTACGAATACTTTACGACACTGTCATTAATTCTTGCTAGTGTTATTGTATTCTATAATATACAATATATTATTAAAGAATTTTGCCATAGAAAACCTCACGTAACAATAACATTTAATACAATGAACATCATTGATCAGTACATATTTTGTTAAAATTAAGACTGCCTAAAAGATACTATAACCTTTGTAGTAGCTAAATAAAAAGCCAATGTATCCAGATCGGCTGTAATGGTCTAGAAAGTTCTAATGACCTGTATCGCCTCGGACCTAGGTTCCATTCTCATAAATCGTGTTCAATTGGAGGACTGTCGTAATTTAACTTTCGCAGGCTCAGTTTAGAGCTGAATTTAATGTTCTTAGTGCTTTTAGGCTTACCTAGATGGAAGTTATAGTCTTGTTACAACTAATTATAGGTTTTATAAATTATTTTGTAAACAATCCATCATGTTTCGCAAGTTTGATTCTTAAGAGAGTTAATTACATTAAATACTTAATTTCAAGAAGTGCCTTCTTCATTTTTATAATGTCTCATTTTCTCTAATAGAAACTGAATAATGAAACGTCCGTATTGGAAGAGTTTATTTGGTTGTTTTTCTCTTTGTTTATTACTACCAAGCACCAGTATAACCATTATCATTATTCCTTTAGGACATTGTAGTCAGTAAATAACTAGGCACATACTCACTCCTTTTGTCCCTAAAGATGTAGGCAGAGACGCAACTAGTTCACTCACTTACCGTCGAGTGTATTCAAGTCCTGATGCGTGATAGTGGGCGAACCCATCACCATATCGGACGCAAATTCCAGACACCGAATTAATACTGAGTAGAAAAATCCTATATCACATCTCAACCTGGAGATCGAACCTAGGACCACTGCAATCGTACCATAATACAACTATACCACCGAGGCATTCTCAATAACTAAGCATTATGATATTACTAAGCGGATTAGCAAGCTAAAGTGGCAGTGGACAGGGCACATAGGTCGCAGAACTGACGGTAGATAGGGCAAAACAGTTCTCGATTGGAGACCACGTAGCGGCAAGCGCAGCGTTGGACGTCCACCTGTAAGATAGACAGACGACTTGATAAACGTCGCGGCAACACGCTGGATGCAGGCCGCTTTCGACAGGTCCGTCTGGAAATCTTTAGCGGAGGCCTATGTTCAGCAGTGGACTTTATGTGGCTGATGATGGTGATATAATCTGATGACGAGCGCATTACAATGTCATACTAATTATACGTTTTCTATACGTTGTCTAAAGTAAACGATAAACACACATAAATATAAGAATCACAAGGTCGAACCGGTTTTCACGGTGCTTAGCGCAGTAATGTGCGTGTCCCGCTCGGTCCAAGTGATCGGAGACTTGATTACTTAATAATTGTACATATTAAATTACATTTAACGTGAGCTTTGCATATGTAGGTATATTTACGGTAACACAGGCACGCGCGTACAAACGTACACAAATATTGTTAAACTTTTGTAGCGTTCATAGGCAATATTTTATCTTAATTATCGTATTTTATCTTACTAAGATTATATATGCGAGTGTTTGTATGTTTGTTAGAAGTAAACACAGACGCTGAACGGATTTTAATGAATTTGAGCACATGGATAGACCATGTACTGGAACAACGTACTTTTTATTCTATTAATTAGGTCCCATGCAAAGTATTGCAATCTATAATTATAATAAATCTGTAGAGAGGTCAATTCTGTACATGAAATATATTTCCAAAATAACTATCAGGGGGTGATTAGAGATCGATACTGATGCCAAAAATGCAATTAGTAAAATTTTTGTCTGTCTGTCTGTCTGTATAACCGTTATAGAAACAAAAACTACTCGACGGATTTTAACGAAACTTGGTACAATTATTTTTCATACTCCTGAGCTGGTTATAGTATACTTTTCATCACGCTACAATTAATAGGAGCAGAGCAGTGAAGGGAAATGTTGTGAAAACGGGAGAAGTTACTCCATTTTTAAGCTTCCGTCGCGTGTGCAACCTTAATGGTTAAAGCTACACAGAAATCATTTATGACGGAAATGTTCTCCTTAAAATTATATAAAAAATATCCCACGACAGCATATGTCTATCTTTTATGGTTGACTCACAATAACACGTCTAACTCCCGATAGCTTAGCAGTTCGAAGCTTTCTCATTATATTTGTCTACTCTTACGTTTATAACACTCTCAGTCATCCCTAATTAAAAAAGTTAACATTATTAAATATTCCATAAAAAAGAATCATAGAAATCGGTATAGAAACACCAGAGTTATACATGAAATACGCTAATAATAAGCCATCACGCGTGAATACTGAATCATGCTATATGCTTCCTTCGATTTCACCAGGATCCCATCATCAGACCCTGACCGGACAATCGGACCACCTGCATACCACCATACATTAAAAAAACATCCCGACAAATTGAGCACCTCCTCCATTTTTGAAGTCCGAAATCCACGCGGGCGAAGCTGCGGGCGGAAGCTAGTTTTAAATAAGATTTTTCTAATATATGGGGCTAGAGTCTTGTATAGTTAACGCGATATGTATTTAGGAGTTTTTTTTAGCGGGTAATGTCTTCACGTGGGCAAAGTCACGAACAATATTAAAAAATCATGTAATACCTAGGTATAAAATTATATAAACTAGGATTATATAACAAAAGACCGGCTAACAAAACAGTCTTTTAATTTCAACGCTTATGATTCTTATCCGGTTCTTTCTTTCCTTTACTGTCAACTATATTTTGAAATAACGTGTAAAATCATCTCATATAAAGATAAGAAAACAAAATGCCAAGGTCTACGAAGACAGTTGTCCAATCAATCGCAATTTCTTATCAAGTGCACCTCCTCCTTAGAAACGTCGCACGGATCAAGCGGCGGAACGCATTTTCAGCTGAATTGCTCAAGTTTACCCCCACGTCAAACGTAATTATCCGTCAGGCTCCGGCGACGTGTACCGACGGCTTTTGTCCTAATTGTGCCTATAAAGACGTTATTGTACGTTAAAAGGAATTTGTTAAGCAAACTAAGGAACCATTGTCGCCAGTTGACCTTGGATCAAGCAGTGCCATTTAGGACATTAAATTTCAATGCACTGCATGACATCTTAAAATATTACAAATGTAATTTATAATTTTCTGTTATTTTTAAAATATTGATGGCAAAACACGGGACAAAATAATTCACGCACGGTAATATGCCAACCAAAAATCTTGTTGGAACATCAAAAAGTTTAATAAGGGGCACTCGGATATAGAATTTCGGCCACAGACGGCACATTACAAGAACATTATTATTTTATAGATATTGCCATGTCAACCTATAAAGGTTCATCATCCCTGGACTAAATGTCCTTCAAATCAAAACACAAGAGTGTGCACAGTGCTGTTTGGCAGTATTAATGTCTTATATAGTGATGCTCTTTGTAAAACATAAAATTTGCTTTTCAAAAGTTGATTGTACGTAAAACTTTGTTTGTTTTAAAAATTGTGGTTTTTGCCATATTCGTAGTGCAGTCGACTCCGCAATGTCGCCGACCGCACGAGAAGTAAACCGCAACAGCAAAGCTCTTGTCCCGATTAATTCCTACAAATATTATATGATTTATGAATATTTTTGTACAAACGAGCATAAACTGTTAAAGATTTTGATAGGGTCGCAGAACAAGGCTTCGATTAAAACATAGTATTTTCTACCTTGAAAAAGTACACAAATCCAAACTTTTGTTGAAAATATTCCCACATAGACAAATGCGTATGAATAAACTAGTAAACTATGTTATTGTGTTGGCGGTTATAAATTTTTCACATCTAATAGCATTAAAATTTATAACTGAAGCTCTGCAGATGCATAGAAACCAAATAAACAATTTTAACCGCAATAAATTTTGCGTATTTGAAAGCATATGATGTAAACATTTCGCAGTAACAATTTGTTATTTTTTACGGTCGGTTGAGTGTTGGAATTGTTTATTTTAAAAAGCTAACGTCATAGACACTGCATCATTCATCATCCATCAAACAATGCGCCATTAAATAAACTGCCATTTGAACCTTATGTTTGTGAGAACATTACCGAAATAAAAGTTAATGTAGTCTCTCATAATATTCTAGAAATAAATCTGTTTTATTTCGGTCTCAATATTGGCGAGTTGCCCCTCCATCAAACTTCCAGTTCGACAACTCATAAAAACATTTAATATACAGCACCTGATGTCGGCCGATATAACTCTCAAACTGAACAATCTGAGTGCACGCTTAATGGCGTATTAAAGCCGCCAGGGTTCCATCGTACGCTATTACGATATTTTAATTGCTGAAGCACTCACAAGTTATTTTGTTGCAGGAAAAATGGGCGACGCTGTGCGAAAGATCATCGTTTTGAACCTCGTGCTGGCCACCATCACGGCGGACTTCACCACCAATTGCCCCGAGAAGTGCAAGTGTGTGTGGGCGAGTGGGGACAAGCAAGCGGACTGCTCTCACGGCCACTACGACACCATACCGAAGACTCTCAGCCCCGATATCCAGAAGCTAAATCTTACTGGAAATAGTCTATACGAGATAACCAGCCACGCCTTTCACGATGTGGGCTTAATAAACCTCTGGAAACTTACTCTTAGTGAATGTAAGCTGCAGACGATCCAGAGGAATGGCTTCAAAGGGCTGGCCATCATGATCGAGCTGGATCTTTCGAAAAACGACTTGAAAACACTTCATCCCGATACGTTCAAAGAAACTCCTAAAATAAGATGGATTTTGTTGAACGATAACAAGTTGGAAAAATTGGATGATGGTTTATTCAGTAATCTGGATTTTTTGACCAAAGTCGAACTTAGCAATAACAGGATATTCCAAATCGGAATGAAGACTTTCATGAACGTACCGAAACTGAACGTCCTAAGGCTGGACGGCAATAAACTCGAACATGTAAAAGTAGACACCCTGAGCAATCTGCCCTCTTTACTGAACCTCGACGTCCAAGACAATCCTTGGCGATGTGATTGTTTCCTGCAACCTTTTAGGAATTGGGTAATAAGCAAGAATCTACACTCCTCAGACGTTTTCTGCACGGAGCCTCCTAAAGTCCATGGGAAAAGTTGGAAAGATCTAGAAACCAACGACTTTGCTTGCCGACCTACTATTATCTATCCGTCAACGAGTACCACCCTGAGGGTGTCTGATTATAACGTGACGCTGGCCTGTCAAGTGAACGGAAACCCAATGCCTGAAGTGAATTGGGTCCTCAATGCGCAAATCATCGACGGCTTATATAGATATCAAGGAGAAATCAAGTACTACATAACGCAGAGTAGCAAAGAGTACTACAGCAAATGGGTCAACCTAACAATAACTAACGTGGAAAGTACTGACAGTGGGGAGTACTTGTGTGTAGCCAAAAATGCTGGCGGTGTTGAAGAACGGAGCCTCACTTTAGTAGTCGCACAGACTCCGCCAGGAATAGTGGTTCCTCAAGGCATGAACAACAATATGCTGCCTGTACTTATAGGAGTGTCCTGCACAGCTGCTATTCTTTTAATCATCCTGGTTATCCTCTGTTATTGCTGCTGCAAAAGACGTAATACTGATAAAAAAGCAGATAACACTAATGGAGAAGCTTTGATTGAGGGCTCAGTAATCCCAGAGATGGAGAAGAGTCTGATAACAGCCGTGAACCCTGTGACGAAGCCTCCGAGGAGATACGACGCGCCACCCTCTATCATGAGTGGAGCCACCGAGATGTCGGAGCTCAACAAAACGTTGCTGGACAACGATTCTGTGTTTGGTAAGTCAATTTTCTAAAACTGTTTAATAGAATTTCAGTTTTTAATATGAAATAGATGCCAATTCCAGTCTTCTATTAGTTTGTAATCTCGTTAAAAGAATTATACTCGAATATTAAATGATGTTTTTTTTGGGATGATTCCTTTCTGATACCAATAATAATCCATAATAATTCAAGTAAATCTATAGTCCTTTAAAAGCATTAGGTTATGTTTGTTGTCGCCAGTCAGGGATTTACACTCAATCTTACTTAGCAATGCTAATGTAAACTGTAATTCTCTAGCTCTGAGTGGATCAAGGCTGGGAAATCGTGTTTTATTGATACAGTAAAGCCTTTTCGCCTCCTATTCTGCGTGAAAGCCTATAAACGCACAATCATCAATATATTCAATTCAACAAAGGAGAATCCATACCCGAACAAATTTATTCATAATATCGGCTATTCTTAAGATGATGACGTGCAGCTTTCATTCATACAATACAGCAAGAGGCCTCCATTCAATGGAAACTCCGTAAAGATTTTCCTCCTGAAAGGGAAGTTTTGAAATAATGAGATGCTGAATGAGATGTTTTTGCTTTCAGCTCATAATGAAGACGAAAAGCGCTCGCTGGGCTTCGATCACATGACGAAAAGGTCGCAGGACGCGCTTAACGTGGAGTACGGGCGGACTGATGGAAGGGCGTACCCTCCCGACCTTCTCTCCTTCCCTCCTCGCGCTGCTCAGATATCCCCAGCAGCCAGCAACGCGTCCACCGTCCCCGACACCAGCAGGCTGCCTCCTCAACTCAATCCTGTCAGTCCCATCCACTCGCCGATTTATGGCATGACCACTAACCAAAACCTTTTCAGAACCCTGCCGTACTCCCGGTCTCAGTCACCCTTCACGGCTCCAATAACGCCGCCAGTCGTGACTCCTCGGCAAGGCTATGTCACCATTCCCAGAAGACCGCGGGTGCCCAGCTGGTCCAGTACAGCCAGCACTCAGATCCTGCCAAGCACTGAAGCTCAAGAGCCTTTGTATGATAATTTAGGATTGAGGACCACAGCTGATGGAAGTTCGGTGCTATCTCTAAACAAAGCCGGTTTGGATAACCAGTTTTCGCCGATGAGGAATCGGCCACTGCCAGCTACCCCGACGGTTTACCAGAACCCTCATCCAGTGTACTACGCCCCGATTGAAGAACAGGAGCCTGCGCCGTCTCCAGTCCCGCAACAGCATAACCCAAGGAACAGCATCAGCTCTCAACTCTCTACCCAGCTCTCAACGCCTGGTCCTCAGGAACCAGTCAACCGCATGAGCTGGACAGCGAAGAATACATCTACTCCCCAACCAGAATCACGGAAGACTTTGTTCAACGATGCACCTTCAGAGACTTTGATACGAAAGGGCAAGCCGGAGACTGGCTCTCTGAGGCGACCAAGAGTGGAGAGCAAGGAAGAACCAAGTTCTCCGTCTAAAGACGAGAAGAAGAACGAGAGTAATGTGTCGTTGAACCAGTCGGGAACGCTCGGCAGAAGCGGGAAGATCCCGCCGCGACCTCCTCCCAAGCCGAAGAAGAAGCCCAGCACCGAGGTAAACCCCAACGAGCCTCTGTTTGAAGACGAGGGCGAAGACGGCACAGAAGTGTAGTAGTTGGATGGACTAGGAATTCCTAACCAAAGTGCCAATGGAGGTTTAGTGAACGTTCTTTAAACATTGATAGATAAGAATCGATTTAATGTTGAACGTAGGCCAAGCGCCGCGGATGATCTACTGCTGTACTTGGCAAGTGAGTACAGTTCTAACGTGTTGAATTATCGATTAGATGTCGGTAGCATCACGCACCGACGCAAAAGGAACAAACAGTGTAAAAAGTGTAACATTGGCCGCGTCGGCCTCGGACTGAGTGTAGTGACCGAACGAAGTGCAATCCAAACATTGGGATGTGACTGGGTGCTCGTGTATATAAACTGACGCTAGATTTTATACCTTGTATCGTACAGAATACGGACCATTTTTTATTATCGCATCAAATCTGTAACGTTAAGTATTTATTGGTATGTTTGTGTAATCACTCGGCTGTAGCTTCCTCCGACCGTGGCGTGGTCGAAGACTGATCTAAATTAACTTGTTACATTCCTACACATTCGCTGATTTCCGATTCCACAGTTCAGCTAGCTTAGACGTTACAAGACTGAAGTATCGCTTGGCGATCGTTGATCACGTCAACTATCTACTCAAGCGTCTCACTCTCATACTGTATTTTCTTTGTCTTCATTGGTTCTCATTTATGATTGGCAATGACAGATTAGTGCCCGTTTTTAAGGGGCCTCTAACGGCTAACACTCGTCAGCATTTTGATGCTTGCCGTGGGTCCGCCATTAGGGGCCCCTAAGTTAAGATATGTTAGTTAAAGACGGGCGTAAGTAATGGTAATTTATAAGCTTCAGTTGTAACAGAAAACGTTAAGTAATGAAAGCCCCCACCAATTCAGTCGATTTCTCATTTTGCTAAAATGTCTAACTTCGCCAGTTGTAAGTTATAATAATTTTAGTTTACAAGGCTGTATGGTATGACAGATCGAGTTAGCTCGGAATTATAGTTCCTAAAGCAATGTATAGTATGCTCGGGCTTCATTGTGCAATATACTGACAGCATGACATTCAAATCATACATGTCTAATTCTCAGTTTCTTAGCTCAAAACTACCTATTGGTTCCAAAGTTCAAAATCGATCAAACGTTGAACAAAGTTAAATAAATCTGTGTATTCAATAAACTATAATAATAAACCAGTCATCAAAAATCGGTTTTTCTAAAAACATATTTGTAAATTATTCATTACTAATAATCTATCTATTTGACTCTCCGGTTGAAACTTACATCTCTGCCTACAAGGCGTGGACGTAACTTCTTGCCAATGAACAATAAAGCCCGGTCACACTTTTTTATGTAAAGAGCAGTTTTGGGGTCTGTGTGACCTCTTAAAGTACAGCTACAGATATGGTAGCTATTAGTTTTAATATTATTTTACTGTGGTGCTTATTCTATCATGTGCTATACGACGTTGCTCGCGTTTGTTGAATACTGGAAAAATAACCAGTGAGATTTTGTAACAATTTTGATAATAGAACTTGCAATGTAAATAATGAAATAATTTACAATTAACTTGGACTGGATATATAGTTATTTTAACAGTATATTTATTGGAAAAAGAAACAGATTTTTAGGCAATAGCCCTGAAATAATGTCCTACTTGAGCATGGGCTTCCTCTGCCAATAATTTTAAACTCTCATCAAGTTTTTCAATACTTTCCTCACGATGGTTTTCATCAAATTGCAAAATTACATTATAAGTTCTATTGGCAATACGTTACAAATATCCAGTTACGTTAGATTATATGCTATCAAAGTTCAATGCACAGACACACAAATTGTTTTTATGTAAGTAGATGACAAGCACTGAATATAATATGACAAATAATGTATGGTGTCTAACATGTTTTTATCTTTTAAACATTTATTTTTTTGATAAATGTATATGTCAATGAAATATTATGAAATGTATGTTACTTTTAACCGACTGCGCGAAAGGTTTTAACTGTAATATATTGGAATAAATGTATATTACTGATGGTCCTAGCGAGTCCCATGGCAGTGTTATGAGGGTCACAAAATAAATATTGTAAATCATAAATATGTCCCGAAGCGGGAATCGAATCTCGTACTGGACTACAGAGGTTCCGCATGAATGTCATAAATCTGTCGCTTGGGAGATTTTAGCAATAATTGTAAAGGGCAGCACAACGATAACAATTGTACAGTTATGTCCGAAAAACGAGAAAGGCTTACGCAGAAGTCCACCTCGTCCCATTCCCCAAAATCCCTCATCAATCCCTTTTTAACCCACAATTCTGGTATAGTGTGGTGACCCTACAAGCGATTTTTACCATACGCTATAAAAACAACCGTCACAATGTCCCCACAATTACAATAAAATGGACATTCCGGCTGGCAGTTGAAATTCCCGTAATTTCACAAAGTGTGGACATTACCGACGCTTATTTTGTTTCGTATCCGAAGGTACTTTGCTATACTTTACAACATTTACTGTAGACATTCAATTATATAGATATAAGCTGCTATGTACATACGGACATTATTGAAAGTGATTAAAACTCTATTTCAGTATGTATTGTTTTACTGTCTACCCCTTTTGTTGCTTGGAGATGTAATAATATCAGCCCTGAATTATATACTGTCCCACTGCTGGGCACGGACCTCCTCTACTACTGAGAGAGTAGGCCTTAGTGCACCACGCTGGCCTAGTGCGCATTGATAGACTTCACACACCCTTCAAAATTAATATAGAGAACTTTACAGGTATGCAGGTTTCCTCACGATGTTTTAAAGCAAGCGATGATTCACAAAAATCCTCAATAAAATCAGAATACTAGTATTTCGAAATCCTAAAATTGTCTGCTATTACAAAACGTCGTGACCGAAGACGGTCGCTGTAATTATGCCGAACTAAGCACCACTACAGCTCCAAGTGTCAAATTTCAAGATCATAATTCACACCGAAGTGGACTAAAAGAGGTCCTTATTAACAAGAAAAATATTCAATAAAAACACTCGTAAACTTAACGTCCCAAGCAAAACAAAACTTTTGTAAATTAATCATCGCACAAACAAGTCTTTGTAAACTCATAGTTTCACAAAGAACCGTCGTATCTGATAGAATATAAAATCTATATTGTTTCGCCCATAAACCGTTCGAAGGCCACAAAAAGCGTGGCCGTGTGGGCGGTAAAAATCACAATGGGTCAAGTTTGGAGGCCGCGCCTGCTTGTTTTCTAATTAAATGTTATTATATCAGAATTCGGACCAGATAAAATGTTTTACATTGTTTTTACGAACAATATTGTCACGAATAGGCTGAGGGTCACACTTGTTGTTAAAGGAAGTTGAATTATTATTTTATGTTGCTTTGATCGACGATACGAGCTTGCCGATCGCTTGATAGAAAGTGATACGACTATCCATAAACAGTAGAAATACCATTCAATACCCTGCATTATAAAGTATTGTTTGGTATCCACTGCGCTCGCCATCCTGAGACATGAGATGTTAAGTGTCATTATGTCCAGTGATTACACTGGCTACAATGTCCTTCAAACCGGAACACAACAGTAATTACACACTGCTACTTGGAGGCCGAAATAAATATTGCGGTGGTACCTACCCAGGCGGACTCTCACATATGAGTGACCTACCACCAGTTTTAACACAGCTAAGACAGTGACAGATTAGTAGATCATCTAATGGTAAGTAAAGCAAGGTGGGAAGCGTCACTATTATAAACTCACAGAACAACATTTACTATTCTTAAGTGAAAAATATCTGCCTCGCATTCGCCCCACATAAACCTATTTTATCATACCCCTGCAACAAATAAATAAAATAATATTGTAATACAAATATAAAATGACATTTTATTTAATACGATCGTTGCCGGTGACAGATGGGCGCCGGACACGCCTCGGGCGGCCGCTCAAGCCGGACAGAGGCGGACAGCGGCCCACGAGGGCGGACGTCTATGATCGGGTCGGACCGACTGCTCCAATAATCGTCCAACCCTAAAATACGCACGTAATCATTCTGTTAACAAATGTCAGATATTGAGATAGCGTTGTCAGCCTGTATTATCAGTTATACTGCCGTGCTAAGCGCAAAAGCGGTGTGCATGGAAACCTTATTTCGAGATAATCGAAGTTTTGAAAATATAGTTTTATAGTTTAAGTAAAACTGAGATAGAGAAAACTCTGTTAAGTTTTTTTAACAAGATGCCGTTATTAATTATTTAAGTAAGTTCATTGGATGGACATTCAATTGAATTCAAAATCAAGATTTTTATAATTTTTTTTGAGATGCACCTTTTGATCTTAGCACGGCAGTATAGTAAGGTATTATTATTCATAGATTCAGGGATATTAAGAATTCGCAGAAACTCAGGACAGCTATTCTTTTAAAGGATTAGTATTCGTTTACGTTGGAACAGTCAGAAAAAAGTATATTATAGGAATATTAATGCATTTCAAAACATTCCGAGTTAAAAAATAAAATAAATACGGGCGCGGTCGTTATGTTCATGCACGTCATTAAGAACATCACGTGCTCGATACGACGACGCACTTGTCCTATATCACGCTCTAACAGAATGGAAATAAGGTCCAAATGTATAAGTATAAATTCGTTACTAATCTGGTAGAGTACAACACTCTCACTTTCTCAGTGTCAGTAATGCACAGAAGTATAACAATTATATTGTTTTACTTGGCAAACCACTTTTTCATTCAGAGGAATTTTTCGCGGCAAACACGTTCCGTTTCACACAAATGATTCAGGTTGTGAAATATCCACTAGTAGTCAAACATAATACATAGGTACATTTGATATGAAAATATTGGAATTGTATTATAAAACGATGCGAATATTAAAATATTTGAACAGATTTTTGAAACCTGTGTTATTGAAAAATAAATTGAGTAGATACATACTGAAATATATATTTTTTAATCTATCCGCTAGTAGTGTTTTGTTAATATTGAAATTTGTTAGGGCACTCCAATTTACCGTTAATCAAAAAGGAAAAAAGCACCACGAACTAACGGGCCAATAAAGACTAAAAAATATTGAAAATTGTTATACGAGTATTTTATGTTTTGATTACATTATTTTGTACTTACTGTTCGTTAAATTAGTTTTATTATCACTTCACAGTCCTAACTTATGTTGAAACATAAGTAAACAGTACTCCACTTATAAGATAAGCTAAAACAATTTAAGGAGTGAAAAACTAATTAATTCTCGCGAAGTTGATATTTTCCCTAACCTATTAGATATTACACGAATAAAGGAAACATGCATATACAATACACATGTCACTTGCAAGTGACTGACGGATAGCTTTCCATAATCGTTCGTTTCCTTCACGGGTATCCAATGTTCATCTTTGATCTTTAAAGCAAGCATAACACACCTAATAGAATCTATCTCTATACCTAATACTTACACATATTTCTTCGAAAATTCAGATGTGCATACCTTAGAATTGGAATAAATTACGCGTTTAAACTGTTAGTTTCCCAGAAATGTAGAGCTCGACAAGTTGACGGCTTCTGCGCGGTACTTTCGCCACGGATGCGGTGGTCACAACGGCCCATTCTTTTAAATAAAAAAATATTCATTTTTATGAACAATTACGACACATATGACGAGAATGTGGACATCGGGGATAATTAAAGTCAACAATGACCGCCATTGTGGCCGCTGTGGTCAGTGCCATGTCGCCGCACCATTCATTCAAATCATAACTCGCATTGTAATGTTAAATGTGAAATTACTAAATGTCGAAATTGGCATTGAACTACTCAGCTTATAGGTTAATGTTAGAGATTCGTTACAGCGTATACGTCTTCATCAGCTTAACGCTTGATCGAAAGAGTGAGACCTACATAACTGGTGGCAATTTTTACGTATTGAAGTTTGTTTATAGATCAAACTTCTAAATAGTGCTACCATTCGTGGACCGCGGACTTTTTTCATATATGGATACGGCATAATGATCCCACTGCACCTGATGGTAAGTGGAGTGGGTTCCAATAGGATGTCAACTCGCGAGAGATGATTACTCCTCGTCAGTCGACATAATTATGCCGGCCAGTTGGAAACCTAATATATACAGACAGAACGCGACACACTTATGTGGACCATTATGATGGATATTAACACCTTGTGTACGGTGGTCGCTATCCGAGCGGATATAAAATATATCCTACCATCACCACCTTTAATGGTATAATTGTATTTCAGTCTATGGTGCTGAGATCTCGGATTCAATTCCAAGGCAAAATAATATTGGCTTTTCTACTCCGTTTCAATCCAGAATTGTGCCCCGTGAATAGAAATAATCAGCTGCCTATTACATAAGACTTGATATACCTGGGAAAGTGTAACTGTTAAATCTCTGCCTACCCCTGAAAAGGGCAAAGGCGTGTGTAAGTATCAAAACAGTCCCCAGGCGTATTACGGGCTTTGTATTTTTAATCCTAAATTGAAACTATAATAAAAAAGGTGTTCTGAGCGGTCAGATATAATTTCATTAATAAAGGCATCTCATTATTCGCCCTCGCTTATCAAGATTTAAGAAGCGCTTTACTTATCGGAGTGGAACTCGGCAATTTCAATTACAGAGGCACTACGAGTCGCCTTAAACAATTTATTTCACTTTTATTCTTAGACAAAATATTAGAGGCTTTGTACTGAATAAGTTTGGGAATAACACTCCATTTTTTGTCTGTTTAACTTGGTCCATTTAATTTTAGGAAACAATATATCGCCTTAAAATCTCAATAGAAATTAGAAACCAAAATGAACCTCGACTAAACACACTTAAAAATTTGAATATATTTTTATAATAAATAATATCATGGTAAAATAATTAAATAGTGAATAGTAATATTAATATTAATAAAGTTGCATAAAGTAAATTTGATTACCTCGTCTTACTAATGGTATTGCGTGCGCAATACATCGCGTTCGAATGCCGGGTAGGGCAAAGTGATGTGGAGCTTTTCTGGTCAGTATCAGCACGGAAAGAGAAATTTGTGGCCTATATAGCGATAGTCACGCCCCCTATCACATCATGCGACGGAACACACAGACGAATACTATTCATTGTGCACTGATTGCATTTCTGCCTATCCCATCGAATATAAAGACGTGATGTGTATGTTGTTGTTTTAATATGTTATAATACTTTTAATTTTTTGTATAAATCGATTACCCAAGAGATTATTTCTTCCTGGCACTGTAAAATACACATGATGGCAAATACAGTGCAGTCCGATAAAATCAACGAAAGCTGTTACATATTTCAATCACAAATATACCGGCCTATAAAATCTTTTTACCTGTACACGATCGACTGGTTAGAATTTGCCTTTTCGACCTGACTTTTAGAGAAACCATACCGAACTTTTTTTACCATACTCTATAGAGCCTATTGGTCCGCCATCCAGTTCGGTTACAAAACCATTATTTCCAAAATTGTACGAAAACTGTACCGAAGCGAATGCTGTACCAAACGTCAGTTATTGCAGATGAATATAAAAGGCGTATAAAGTTTTAAGTATTCAGCGGCGGGGCGGCGCATTTGTCCCCGCGCCGACGTGACCGCCCATACGGACAAAATGTGACGGCCAAAAGTGCCACGTAATAAATATTTGGCGATATTTTATACGAGAATGCAAGTTCTATTTTTGATGTAAGTATTTGAAGTATAAATCGGAACACAATATAATAAAATAATAAAAATATTTGGCAATAGAAAGATACAATGTCGTGCTATATAAATATACCGACGTCCTTCTGCCACCCCATTATCCACACAACAAAAACAACTAAAACTAACTCAAATGTAATAATAACCATTGTTTTCCATAAATCATTTAAAATCTGTGCCAGCTCCAGGCTTGTTGGTGCTCTTTTATTCGTTGTCCGCGTGTCTCAACTTCGCAATTAACGACAAAGTTCCGACGACAATGACTTAGTTTTTTTTAGTTAAATTAAAATAAAGTTGTACAGGAACTTTTCCTTTGCATGGAAAATATTTTTGTCGTTGGCTTTGAGAATAGCTCTGCAAACGTTTTGTTAGAGACGCGTATTGTTGCGCTCGTTGTGAATGAGATAGTTAAAATAAAGTTTTTTAGGTCTCAGCGGTAAGCTTTAAAAGGGTTGACGAGTAAATAGGTCGCCTGATGAGAGATCATCGCGGGTAAACATATTTTTTCTTTTTTTGGTGAGGAAAATGATTACTACTACCGTTCAGCTCAGGTTTTGCCGAACTTTAAGGAGAGGAACTCCTTCCTGGAGGTTGCTTTTGTGTATGGAACCCCGCTGTCTACACCGAGGGAAGTCTGTGAATGAGATACTGGAATCTTCCCGCTTACCGACTGCAGGGGCCTGAAGTTGCGAGGAGAAATCTGGGGGAAGGAAAGGAACCCTTTTAGGATGAGCGAAGGGCAGAAGGAGAGGAAATGTTCCCGTACCCTCACAGCCCTCAATGTATAGTTGCAACCATGAGGTATACATACTGAACTCAGTGCCTAGGGCCGTGGCAAATGTCACTCGTGCATGCGCGTGCATTCGTGGAGACTGAGCGCACAAGAATTGCCTCAGAGGGACTTCTTGAAGGTTCAATTATTGACGTTTTAGATGAGTTCAACACGCAACACTAATTCAAAGCGTATAGTGAGCAATCGAGCCACGCTATCAAGCAAATTATTCAGTTCAACAAAAACTAATTTAATGTCACCAGCAATACATTTAATAAAACAGTTTTGATATTACGCGACAGTACGAGTAACATGTCGGTGCCAGGTACCAAGTTTTCATTAGTCACTAAGACTTAAATGCAGAGAAACTTAAATAGAATATTTCTTGGTAATGAAAATTGGTTCTAAAAATGTAATGAGCTTTCTACAGACAATTAATGTATTGGCGCTGACAGATACGACAGGCAAGTAAGAAATGGAGTGAAGTTAGAAGGTCGTATTTTATTTATTTGGACATCCAGTCGACATTTAGTAGTAGTATTACTTAGGTCCAAATATATATTTCTATAGCAATAAACTTGAGAGCATAATTTTAAAGCGCTACATACATTTATAATAGAAATATATTTATGAAAAAATGAGACGTAATAAAAATTTGTACGTACTGTATTTCGTTTTCATAAAAAGTAGATTTTTTTGTACTCTAACTCTTCGGACAACAAGTTCTTACAAACTGCGCTAAAAATCTAAGCCTTACCCATAGAAGATATTATTGATTTCAGTTTTTAATGACTAGACTCGATTATCATTCTAACACACGCGCTGTTGTGTTTCCGTAACTCGTATATTTTATCTATCTTTTTAATTGTATACAGCACTACGAGTAAATTTGCATACATGTTTTTAAGAATTTCATGAAAGTGGTGGATTAATAAACCTACTCATTAGTAGAGAAGTCCTAGGCTTAGCACTGGCACAATTAATATAAACCTAAGAGTGTTGTTTATAGCTCCAAATTTTAATTACATTGATAGCTTACCCGGTCTTATTTCTACTTAAGGCTGGAATTTCCTAAATTTCTTATCGGATGGTTACACCTATAATCAACCTACTTGCCAAACAAATTCTTGTATTTAACAGCTTTTGAAACACGATTTGTTTCAACTTCTTTTCCATTTGATCGCTCATTGAACACTAAAGCAAAATTAGTAGACTACTAAAAAATACTTTAAAAAAACTTCGTATGTCTAATACAAAAAATATTTATGTAGACGGCAGACATAAAACCTTCAGAAAATATTTCTCAGGGAATATACCTGAGATATTTAAATAAGTGGTAAAGTTTTATCTACACGTTTATAGCGAGTCTAGACTTCAGACACGTCAGGCACTAGGCAGAGGTGGATTCCTGTGTGGTGTTCCGTGAAATAGACTGCCCGAGGCTTCGGCTTACTAAGTTCTGGCTTTAGAACGAAATATAAACTAGAATGGTTTATACAGACGTATACATATTTCGTCTAACTGTCGACATAAGCTGTCTAGCCGCGTTTGGGTTTCATAACCTACTTTGATGGCAGTCTACAAAATAAATAGGTCGGTTCTGTAAGCTTATTGATGGATAGAAAAATATCTTTCTACCGACATCTTAAAAATAGCCAACACTTTGCTCTATATCGAAAAAAGCATTATTTTTAAAATGCTTACCATCAGGTGTTAAACCTTGCGATCAAATAAACAGTACACAATCCCAAAACGAAGAAAACTAAAGCTAACTCGTAATGCACAAAGTGGAAAGCAAGTTACGTGCCAACAGAACGTCGGTACTGTGGGGTTTCCGAAAATAGCTGAATTTTAGCTCGTTATACGGAAACTGACTCGGGTTAACGTTGATGTTTACTAAATAAGTGTAAAAGGAAAGGTTACTATGCTCACGTTTATAACCACAGGCAGAGCTAATCTACCAATGTACTTACAGTCTGGAGTTGGCTGTTCTACGTTATAGAATATTATATGACACAAATCCCAATCTTAATTTAGGTATGTTTCTTGAATTGATAAACCCTAAATTGTTATCTGAATTAGCAATCAAATCCAAAACTTCTCTGTTCACATTTCAGGTTAGACTTTAGGTGTTTAAAATTAAACAGAGTCTCTATTCTTTGTAATGCTCTCTCTCAATTCTACTTTAAGTTTAAAACTTAAGTTTCAACATCCGGTTCGTTTGTTTGGCACCGAATATTGGAGTGGGGTTTCCTGTCTTAAAATTTGGGACAGGGACTTCAAAGATTTTCAAAAATCACAAGACAAGTTCACGTTTACCTGAAAGGGTAAAATGAATTTTTTATGTACGTCACTAACTCCATTGGAGTTGATGGTAGGTATATCTAGTAATGATTGTCGAGAGGTGACTATCCCACGTCAGTCGATATAATTATGCCGGTCTGTTTAAAACCATATACAAACCTAGCTGACAATATTTTCGTCCTATACGATAGGGGGCGTCCATGTTGTGTGCTATTTCCAATCTGTTCTTCTAGTGTTCTCGGGCTCCACACCGAATGCACGTCCATGCAAAAGGAGACATTTATCGCGGCCCTAGGCACATAGTTTAAGTGTGTATACCTCATGGTTGCCAATTCACATTGAGGCCTATACTGACTCGCGAATATTTCCTGGCCTTCTCCCCTCCTCCCATTCTGACAGGTTTCCTATTCCTCCACCACACTTGCTTCCCAGCTATCCCTTCCCAACTTTTCTCCAGGGCCCAGCAGGCGCTAAGCCGGGAGATTCTAATATCTTATTCACAGGATTCACCCGGTATTGACTGCAGAGTCCGATACCCAAAAAAAGGACACTTACTAAACTAACTAAACTTAAAATGTCTTTAAAATATACCTAAAAACCATATTCACATCCACTCAATTCTATTATCTAATTTTCCTTTCTGTCTTTCTCAATTCGTCCCGAGGTTCTCTGACCGCTAAGTAATGAAGGAAATAGGGGAAAATAGTGGAAATTGTTTGGCAAAGGTACAGTGTCGAAATTTTTCGTTCGGATTTCTCTGGAGGCGGCCGGCGCATCCAGATCGAACACGCAACATGTAATGGAGAGTAGGGGGGAGGACATGTATCGACATATCGATAACGCTAAGAAAAATAATAAACTTTAATAAAGAAAGGTTTTTTAATGTACGTAAAGGCTAAAGGTACAAAGATTGCTTTTTTTATTAATACTAGGTGAAAATAATATAGATATAAATGTAGGATCTAAATTTAATTTCTTATTATTTTGTGAAACGGAACGTACAGATATGGATCGAAGGTGAGTGAAAGGGATAAACTAGTAGAATAAGGTAGGAGGGAAAGAAATAGATTCAATGCTAAGAATAAGTGAGTGGATGAAAGGGAATGAAAAAAAAAATATTATTGTAAGTAAGACGTTAGACTTAAGACGAGAAAAAAATTACGGAAGAAAAAAAAATAAATGTGTATCTGAAAAATCCCCTGTTGTTTTGGAAGTTATTGAACACATCCCACATAAATAGCATGGTGTATAAATAATTGATCGTCATCATTCAAAAAATATATTTTGTGTAACTACTTACTTTAATTGTAAGAACATCATAATTTATACCATGTTATGGCAAAATAAATTAATTTTGGTAACTTACGTTAAGTTCAAATTAAAATAGAGATAAAAAGCGGTGTATCGTGTCGACAGCTGCAATTACCACTACGCTAAGTCGATTTTTGGCTAATTTCCGTCAGAAAGCCAAATTATAATTTTTTTATCTTTTATAACCTTACAAAATCTCTTTTTTTTTGCTATAAAATAAAGAATTCTTAAATTACACAAAACGCACACAATTAAAGAAAACTTGTAAAACATAATACCCATCCCAAACATTTACAGGTGTGTCAGTTTTATCGGTAGCAAATATCTACATTTCCATACATCGATTAAACAATAATAATAAAATGTTTATTATAACACTTCCGAAATTTACAAATTCGTGAAACCTTGGCATCTGAACTAGGGTATCCTGTGTCTCAGATGCGGAGATTTTCAGAACAAGGGGGTATTTACGAAGCGCTAAATTTTACAACTAATACATTGAGCTGTTGAACAATTGTGAAAATAAAATACACTTAAAAAGGCACACGATAGTAGAACATCGATAACACCGCATCTCTACGTCCGCATTGCACGCAGCACAATACAGTAAGGTAGTGTTGCATTACCCTGCTTCTTGATTACCTTATTAATTCTTCACGACTCGTCCCCGGGAGCCGGCAGATGGATATTTATTACCGTAGTGGAGTACTGGTTTATTTACCAGCTGCAATGTAGATGCACAATTGGTTTGTACAGGATGCATTGACTTAGAGTAAAAGATTTTCTGTTTCTAGTTCCTAGATTATATTGAATTTATAAAGTAAAAATGTTTTATACAGGGGTTAAAAATACTTCCTAAAAATTTTGATTTTTTTATTTATTTGACTGATGAGCTTGCTGTTTGCCTCATGGTGAGCGATACGACCGCCCATAAACAGTAGAAACACCATGCAACAACTTGAATTACAAAGTATTGTTTAGTATTCCACTGCGGGTGCCATCCTGAGACATGAGATGTTAAGTCTTATTATGTCCAATAGTTACACTGCCTACAATATCCTTCAAACTGGCATACGACAGTGACTACACACTGCATCTTGGCGGAGTGAAGTCTATTACTTAGATAAGTAATAGACTGCAGCTAAAATTATATTTTAAGATACTTAACAACTCACTAATAGTATATCACAATCGAAGACAACCTTGCTTCAGTACTTCAGAAATGTCTAGCACTCAATATTTAAAAGCGTCCCGATGTGTCAACAAAATATAATTATACGCGAAGGGAACTATAATCACGGAGTAGTAGGAAGACTGTCTACCCCAGCTCTAAATAACAGCGTGGTGGTAAAGTAAACCGTCGGCTAATTGTAATATAGAATATTCTGTTTGTTTCGCATCTCTTTGATTTAATATTCGGTACGCCATGACAGTGGCCGATAGTTTAAAATCATCGACAGTCGCTTAAAGGGAATTTCCACTCAAACGACGGGAAATGATAAATTATGTTTTATAGTACAATGCACGCACCTAAATTCACTTCAATATTAGGTATATCCGTTTACAATTTATTATACACAACTTTATGGTGAAACGAGCAAACAGCTAGCCTGATAGTATGCGACACGACCGCTAATAAACATCACCATGACCAATCAACTCGAACTTTTAATGATGAGAACTACCTCATGCCCGTTATAGAGGGTGTTTCTTTCGAACAATACTAGACTCCTTTACATTGATTTCCAGTTACAACGGTAGCGTTTTTAGTATGAATAATACAACTCCTACAAGTTGATTGTCAGTGACAAAGTTACTGCTGAATTCTGGTATTGCCAACCCAAACACACTATTAACAATAAACTTTTTATTTCGCCTTCCCACTTACAAATTGCGTAGTTTATATTTTAATTTTTAGTCTCCGTACATGACTGCGCTTTTCACGTAGTTCTTGCCTACACGATGTCGCTAGTACAAAAATAATTATTATTTCCGAATTCAGTCGTTCACTGACGTCTTTGAAAACCTACCTTAACTTCAACACATTCATAAAGGATACAGATGTCGCTACAAATATTGAATTTAGACGTAGGCGAGTATAAGAGAAAATTAGAGCTAAAAATTTATATAGATGACCTAGATTGGTGTAGCTACTGACTTCCCTAGGAGAGACAGCTGATAGGGGTAAAAATAATCGCCAAATTCACCACGCGACGCCCGGTAAGCGCAAGGTTTATACTCAAAGTAATTACTATGTTTTAGACTTAGTACATGATGCCTACGCCTCCCAGTGCTTTGCAAATTGTAATCCAAAGTTCTGATATATATTCATAATATTATTGTTGTTTTTGTTCATTCAAAAGAAACAGAAAACAGTTACACAGTAAATAAGTAAAGAGTGAAATTACACATGTACTGCAACCAACGCCATTGTTTACAGTTTAACAGAAAACTTTACAAATTATTATAGGTCATAAGTATGAGAAAATCTCAAGCCTGTGATATTGTTTATAATACATTAGTAGAAAGTAACATAAATTCATAAATAAATTGTTATGGATGTATTGCTTATCATCAGTTTTATCAATTATTTCAATAATAAGATTAGCCATTGTTCTATCTCTTCCCTTACCTCAAACAAGTGCCTAAAGGCAAATAATTGGGTGAATTGCATTTAGTTAAGGCCCAATGTATAGCTAATTACAATCAAACATGTTGGGAACGAGTGGGGACGCGCGGTGATACATCGTGTGAACTGCGGATAAAAATGATTTAATATTTAATTACATTGGTGTGTGATTTACGTTCGCTTCTTATTAACGCCCGCTCTCGGCGCCACACTGCTTTACAGAACGACCAATGTCGCCGTATTTGTATGAAATAACTCAGCCTTGATATCTGCTGAATTTAACATACAGACCTGGATTCTAATCGTACTTGTTCATTGCATATTTGATACGTTTTTCTTCATTATTATTTGCATTATAACTCCTCTATCATTGACTGATTAGTGGCGTAGTTATAATGTATATACGGTAAAAATACGACTACCGCGCCGAGGTTCTGGGTTCGAGTTCCTGGCCGGGCCAAAAATAAACTACCTATTGCCATTGGAAAAATAGAGTTTCCTTGCATATACATATAGACAGAGAATTTAGGCTCAGTAATAGAATTTGATCATTATTCTTTAAGTACGGATTTCAAAAAATCACTTTTATATGTATATATTTTATTTATTCTAGGTTTTAACTGAATCCTGGCGCCTTATTGTTCCATTTACCTCATCACAAAATCAGAGCAACATACTTTATGACACAGACAGAATTTTAAAACCTAAATTGTTGAAATTAAACTAATTTTCCGGATTCTATCGCGGTTTTTTGGATTTTATTTTTCTTCCGACGTTTCCGGAAAATTAGTTTAATTTCAATGTCTAACATTCGCGTAAACATAAGAAATCATTACCTAAATTGTTATCAAAACTCAACTAGCTGGCTGTTCTTTGGACCCGTGTGTCCCCATAGCTGCAGTATTATTATAAGTTATGTCACCCATAATAAATTTATGGTTTTAAAATTGAATGTTTACCGTAGTCGAAGTTATGGCCCCAACGCTGCTTGATTTATTATGGCGCATGTGTAGGGGGCGTTTTTAGATGGATGTATGTTAGGAAAAAATAGTTAGATATGAGTAATTATACAGTAACCCCCTTATTCATAAACGTTTTTTATCTAACGACCGAGTAAGGCTGTGATAACAAGTCTGTTTCTCAGTGCTGACGGCATGGCAGTCTTCGCAGTGCGTAGACGTAGGGCCGTTGTGATTGGCTAATATTGAAATACAATAATAATAACCAATCACAACGGCCCTATGTCTATTTCTCAGTGCCGTTGGGCACTGAGAAACAGGCTTGTTATCACAGCTTTACTCCGTCCTTAGATAAAAAACGTTTATGAATAAGGGGGTTAATGTTTAAATCTTTGCCATAATTTTATGTACTTTGTTTTTATTTATATTCGTGTTTATAATTATTTATATATTGTTATAAATCCAAATTGTAAGTTTTATTTGCTGGCAGTAGGATATATTCTATTTCCCACCGGAAAGCAACTATCGTACCAAAAGTGTTAACACCCACCATAGTGGCCCACGTAAGTATGTCGCGTACAGGGATCAGCCTGTGTATATCCGGTTCCAATATTCCAACAGGCCGGCATAATTGTGTCGACTGCCGAGGGGTAATCACCTCTCGTCAGTCGACACTACTAAAACCCACTCCACTTAACATCCGGTGCAATAGGTTAACTTTGCCGTGACCGTATCAAAAAATCAATAAATTTATGTTTACCTATTGAATGTTGTAAAAGATATTTTAGTGTCCTTACTTCTACATATAATGACAAAAAATCGCTTCAGATATGGTCCAGTCGCCAACCTTAGTATACCTAACTTTTCAAGAATCTGACTGCAGTGTATACCTTGCGATTTTTATTAATTTTATTTATTTACACATCATACACAGAGAAGTATAAAGACGGACTTAATGCCAAAGGCACTTTCTACCAGTCGACCTTAAGATGGTGCAGAGATTAACAAGGTAGGTGCATCTTTAAATGGCGAAATAAATGTATACATGTATATATATATTTAAAACTAGATGACCCGTTGAACTTCGTATCACCTACATACATTTATTATTATTATTATTCATCGTGGAACGCAATTTTGCCATACCAATACGTATGTTATCATTATCTGTCTCTCGCTATTCGAGAGAACGGTTTGCACGTGAAGTAGCTCGTCGCACATTTGATTAACTTCGACGATCTAAGTCATCTTCTCCGTGGCATTTTGCGACAATAACATTAAATAAAGTTCTCGCGCACTGAACAATTGATGATAGATTTTAATTATAGTCTTGAAATTTATTTATTTATTTTCTATTTTTGAGAACCAACTGACACTTTTACACTTTATAAATATTTCTGAAATGTTTTGTATTTGAACAAAATAAACCAAAGAAATCGGACCTCATAATACAACTATGAAACAGACTTATTTCTGAATACATCTATATATATGTTACAGTTCTTTATTTCTAAAAAGAGAAAAGACATGAAATGTTTGACAGGTAGGAACATTTTGTATTGAAAACTTATATTGTCGTTTTTAGTATTTTCCGTTATTTATTATTTATGTTCGTCACCGTTTAATCCATCCCTGGACTTCCACAAATAATTCAAAACCAAAATTAGCCAAATCGGTTCAGCCGTTCTCGAGTTTTTGCGAGACTAACGAACAGCAATTGATTTTTATATATATAGATATATAGACATTACGCATATACATATAAATGAGATAAATATATAAATATATACTCAATATATAATAAACTGTAAATCACGGTGGTGGTTCTTCCATTCTATCCAACAACAGTTATCTGACTCTCATTTTAAATGCCAATCGCGTAGTAGACCTTCTGATTTCGATAGGGAGTGAATTCCATAACAGCATTGATTGAATGAAGAAAGAAGAATGAGTGAAGTTAGATCTATGAGGGGGACACTTGAGAAGAAGATTGTTAGAAGAGCGAAGAACGCTTCTACATTAGGTACACGTGTATAGCCCCACAGTCCCGTGTACACGCACTGAGCAGGATCCGTAGCCAGCGAGCTTCTATTGACCTAAGTAATCAACCGTGCACTTGTTACTTGTGTACCTAACTAGTGGCTTACATGATGGTTATTGTAGATTTTATTCTAGTACTAGCTGTGCCCGCGGCTTTGCCCGCGTTGAAATCAGTGTGTCATAAAGCTTTTTCCACGTATATCCCGACACACGAGGTTTTTTACATCCACGCGACCTCTTCAACATTAATCGTTATATTTCAGTCAATTTACATAAAATCGTAATGTACTATTAACCAAAACCTTCCTCAAGAATTGTACTATCTTTTAGATAAAAACCGTACAAAAATAAGTTCAGTAGATTTTGAAAAAATCGATCACATACAGACAGCTTTTGGCGACTTTGTTTTATAATATGTATAGATAAACTTTACTATTCTCCAGTAACAGAATGGTGAATCCACGTTCCATAAATTACATTTAAAATTAATAATATAACATTTCTATTACAATGACGTAAGTGCGAAATGGCTAAATGGATTTAAAGTAGATATAGGAAACAATAAAAAAGGTCAATCAACGTTTCTAATACAGATTTAATCCATTGAAATGTTACATTTTTTAGGCCTTACCTTGCGTTTTTTAGAGGACGCAATTTTATTTTTTTGAAGTGTAGGGGGGTCAGTGTAAAGCTAAAACCAAGTTTGTGGGGTCGCCACCCTTGTCCCACGGCCGCCATCTTAAAAATAGGGGTTGAAATGATTTTTACGATGTATCTCTTAAACTATTTATCTAACAAAAAAAAATTATAGACATTTTTTGTTGCAAATTAAATACTCTACAACTTTGGTCCAGTAACTTTTTGTCGCAGAACTATAAATAAAAAAGTTATAAGCGAAAATGTTAAGAAATTCAATGTTAAGCAATGTCCATTTCCACGTCATCAGAACGTGTGTTTATAAGGTTCATAATACTTTTTTTTGTACTCTCATTACGTACAGCATAAACCCGCGGTTGTCGGCTTGTACGCGAATTACTTGGATCCTGAATCGCTTTGGCACAGATGAAGCAATTGTTCACAAAAACAAATTTTTACGAACTGTTTCGGAAGTTACTGTACATATTGCGTGTTATTGTTATTACGTGGACAATCGAACCGATAATGTTGTTCATCGTCGCAGCAGCAGCTCCAGTAGTTTATCGTCAGTTTCAGAAACTCCAGAGCCAGACTTTGATTTTGTGAACAATTGCTTCATCTGTGCCAAAGCGATTCAGGATCCAAGTAACTCGCGTACAAACCTACAACCGCGGGTTTGTGTTGTACGTAATAAGAGTACAAAAAAAAGTATTATGAACCTTATAAATACACGTTCTGATGACGTTCCAATGGACATTGCTTAACATTGAATTTCTTAACATTTTCGCTTATAACTTTTTTATTTATAATTCTACGACAAAAAGTTACTGGACCAAAGTTGTAGAGAATTTAATTTGCAACAAAAATGTCTATAATTTATTTTTGTCAGATAAATAGTTTAAGAGATACATCGTAAAAACCATTTCAACCCCTATTTTCAAGATGGCGGCCGTGGGACAAGGGTAGCGACCCCACAAACTTGGTTTTAGCTTCACACTGACCCCCCCTACACTTCAAAAAAATAAAATTGCGTCCTCTAAAAAACGCAACCCCAAATGTAACTTTTCAATGGACTAATTATTTATTTAATCAATTAGGTTTATCCAATTAATTTAATTTATTATTTGTAAAAATATAGACAAAATAGCTTCTTTCATCACATCACGCCCTACAAGAGGTAGAAATTGCGCAGCAAATTGCAATACACCAAATTCTTGTTTTTAGATTTGTAAGAAAAGTAAACTGTTACGCTTGCCATGTAAACCAAGTATCAAAGCCAAGCATATTATGTTTGGTTATCGCGCCCTAAATAACCGAAGTTAGGAATCGTTTAGAACCGTTAACTCATCAATTAGTTGTTCGATGCCCTGCGTCTTGGTGGCATAATAGTATGTTGCATAAAGTACAAGCTTCTGTCTCTAGCTTAGATATAATAAAAAGGGAACATATAATTTTGTTTTTTCTTTATAATATTAACAAACAAAATTGTTAATATGTACATAATAGTTACGATAAAAAAACCAACATCACGCGGTGTTCCCAGGCGGTCACCCATCCAAGTACTGACCGCGCCCGACGTTGCTTGACTTCGGTGATCGGACGAGAACCGGTGTTTTCAACGTGGTATGGACGTTGGCAAACATTATAACAAACAGATTGATCTGTATCAGTAAATTATGACATCATTAAATTAAATACATTATAATATAATTATTTATAATTTTTTGTCTTTAGTTATGTATAAACAAAAAATCATATGAATACCACATTCATAACAAATTGTATTGAAATGGAGATAAAAAACTTCGCAAATCCAAAAACGTTTGTACTTACCTGTGTTAACGATATTATAACCTAAAAATAAAGTGCAAGTGTTCTTCCTTGCCACGTCATTAGCTGAATTTATAAACACTACATTCACATCTGGCGTCTATATATATCTGGCGTGTCCGTCTGTTAGTGCCCAGGTGCACTTCTATGTTTGGTATGTTAACTTGGCTCTTTAATGTGAAAATGGGCAAATAATCAGTTGTAAGTATAACTTACACTTAGAAGTGAAGAGCGATGGGAAACATTCACGTTATGTGTTGATGTTTATGCGGGTTGAGTTGGGTGGATAGAGTTTATAAGAAAAAAAAAACTCATGTAAAAAAAATTATAATGAAATTACAATAATTTTTGTGGGATTCAGTTAAAAAAAACTCGTGTAAAAAAAATATTATGAATTTTTTTTACTGACATACAATCATATAACATAATACATACTTACTTCATTAAATAAAAACTTGTAATAGTGATTCAGCGAAATATCCTTCCGAGAAAACTATACGCTATGTAGCTTGATAGTTAAACAGACAATGCAGTTGTACCAGAACAGTCTCGCACACACGAGACCTTATATTTAAATGTTTATCCCATTGTATTAAAGTTATTTATTTAACAAAATCATTTAAACTAACCGTGTTGTAGTCAAGGTCGGAGCGTGACAGGAATAACAAAACTCGGACATAATTGGAAAAGTCTACGGAAGTTTGTAACCAAATTTATTTTTGTTTGGTAAACATTGTAAACAAACGGGGCGGGATACCGTGAGTTTGTGGGTAGTTTTATGGGACACTCAATGTGGGGTCAAGGTATTTACATTTAGGGGCCCATGAATGGACTGCGACGTGTATATGTAATACTAAAAAAGGTTATGATAAATATAAATTGAGTAATCATCGTGTTTTAGTCCAATCTTTCTTTAATTTAAGAGTATATTAACAAATCAGTTGCAAATAATAATTATTTTTTAATGCCTGAACACCACTATAATGATATGATATACTTTTTTCTAAGTCAAAATAAGATAATATAAATTTAATAAAAAAAAATAAAATTTATCATTAAAAAAATCTTAACAGCGACAATTATTCATAGGAAATGTTATTAAGGTTGATAATGCAAAATAGTGCCAAGATATAGCGACTATTGTGACCAACTTTGATTATACTACTATCTATTCCTTCCAAAACAAAAATACGCTGGTCATTTCCTCATGCCACAACTTCTCCAGAGACTACAAAGAAATTAAACCCATGATAATTCCACATGGTTACCCTAAAGTCCCGTCAAAACCCCCTCTGTGGAAACACATCCAACCCTCAAACCAGCCCTAACTATAAATTTAATCTCGTAACAAATGCATTAGATAACCGTGCGGAAGTTCTTTGAAATACTGTTTCCTTACGCGGGGAAAACCGCGCGATGTACTTAGTATGCAGTATAAGCAATGCAGGCTATTTATTAAGTGTGATTAATGAGTTTCATGGGATATTTAAGAGGGTGTCGAATACAGTGCTTTCTTTAAAGTTCAGAATTGTTGCAATTTACTGTCAATCCGTTTCAAATCTTACGCTTCTAGCAACTATACTTAAAGTGCAGCCCGCCGACGTAAGCCAGTGGCCCACTCGCTTTCAAAAATGTCAATAAAACTAACGAAACTTTTCCCTTGATCACTGGATCTATAAATATACGAACTATAAGAGAAGAAAATCATTTAGGTAATAGTGAATACTTTTTATTAAAATAAATAAAACAAGAACGGAAAACGGCGGGAAAAGAACCTCAGCCCTTCCGGTCTCCCAACTATTACACCTCGAGCACATTTTTTTTTTAATAAAGAAAGCGATTTCATTTACAAAATGCGTTAAAATCTATAATATAATATTTTACAACTATAACATTTTAGGTTTTCGAAATACGCCAATAGATGGCGCTGACTAAAATTAAATCTCGCAAGCGTTTCGTAGCAAGCGTTTGGTGACTTAAAGTTGTGTGACTGACGATATTCGTGCCTCAATCTAATGAGTAAGGAAATTATTGGGCCTTGGTAACTCTCGGCTATGTCCTATATAGGGCGACTGTATTTTTGTAGGGCACAGGTCGTCCCCTTGAACTGATCGCCTACTTTGCGATCGGTTCGGGTGAAGCGATCTACCCTTATAGGTTCATAATATTGACTTTAAAATTATTTTGGAATTAAATAATTTACAAAATAAGCTAATTGGTAGAGTATTCAAAATAAACTAATTAATATAATTAAAAACAACTTTATTTTATTTGGGATTTATTTTTAATGGTATTTTTTCCTGATATATTGAGGAATTATTTATGAAGTTTTTATTTCTAGTGACTTCGAAATCAGCAATGGATGTTACTGATCAAAACAGCAAACACGACAAAGTATTTCCGTTTGTTGTGTTAACCTTTTTATCTTTGTTCAACTGGAAGATTGATATAAAATAACAACTGAGGTATTTGGTAAAGATTAAATTAAATGCTTTGGTTATGGTTATGATTTATAAAATATTCTGTGGGTTAAATATTAATTATAATTATACACTTTTACAAACTATGTTATTGTCTTTACTTGACTATTTTGTATTCAGCAAGAATTCTGGCTACAAACCGGGATAATATCAGCCTGAAAGAAATAGTATCAAAAAATATAATTTATATGGATTCGTTGACCTTTGCATCGCGGCGGCCGCGCGATAACAAAAGGGTCATGGGCACAATTCCGGTAGTTATGTGTACACTGCACAAATATACAAATATAATATGTGTTGAGTTATACACGCGTGCCTATATTGTTATAACGTATTAGTGATATTTTTTTTATTAATGGACTCTATGAAAATATCTCTACCAGGAAACAGTCCGTTATTTCGATAAAAGATTAGCTGGCATAAACAAAAAAAAATGTAAACTATTCTCTATTTCTACAAATAATTTAAAACCCATGTTTATTGAATTTTATTAGGATTCGAATAACTAAAATAGATCCTTACAAAATACCTTTCAAATCACAGACATACAGTGGTTTTCATTATATATATATATATATATATATATATATATATATATATATATAAAACCCATGTTTATTAAATTTTGGAAGCATTTGTAAAACTAAATGACCTCACAAAAAGCCTTTGTAATCACAGACATACAGTCGTTGTCATTACATATTCTAAATATACCATAAATTCACATTAACATATTTGTTTCATGTAGTTATAGATATCACAATTATATTAATATACTATTTGACGTATTACGGTACGACTAAAATGCTGAGGTCTCGGGTTCGATCTGGGTCGGGCAAAGTGATATTGCGTTTTTCTACTCAGTATCAGTCCGGAATTTGGAATTTTGCCCTATATGGCGATAGACCCCTATCACCTCATGGTACACTGCGGAAGGTGGCTGCATTTCTGCCGCCTCTGCCTATCCCATATGTGTTCCTAAATTGTTTCTTGATTTCACAACGCAACCTTTCCAACCTAGGACAAAAACAGACCTAAAAAAGGCTAGACATAATGAAGGTGTTTAGATGCTTTAAGCGTCTACTGAAATTGTACAGTGATACGTATGGGTTGCACGATCTCAATCTACCCCGTAAACAACACGGCATTATGCAGGGAGTTAAGGCGATGTCTGTGCACCTGTATGTTCAGACGAGCGTATGTTAAACCCAGCATTTATCCCCGTAGGGATAAGCAGAGGTGGAAATATATAATTAGTGCATCTTTCAGCGATCCGTCCCATGATGTGATGATCAAAGCAATGTGATCTCGATATTACGATTCCAGTACTGGGAAAATAAGGTGTATCTATTCAAATCCAAAATTTTTATTTTTATGTTGAGAGAATCAAACCATATTACACACTATCAGTACTAATTAAATACCATATAAACATTAGGTATTAATAATATATTCTATGTTCAATCTTACTTATCTATAATATACATATATAAAGGAATCTATTTTCTTTGGTCACACCATAACTTGAGAAAAACTTAATCCATTTCATACGTCTATACATTAAGTTTTAGAAAAAGCAAAATAAAGAACATGGCTCAGAAAATTGGAAAATATCAGAAAACTCAACAACTATTTAACTAAGCACTTTTAATAGGTCATGCGTTTGATTGGTGTGAATTTTGAAATGTCACAATTCCCTAAATACCTTTAAGTAGAAATTAAACGAAACTTCGTAGTTGAATTGAATATTCATAGCTAAGACAACGTCTTTCGCGTCAGCCACTACTATTATATAGTATAATGAGTTCAATAAGACAGTTTTGCAGATCTTAAGCTATTTGTAACAAGTAAACGGCGCAATCGCGGAACAGATTAGAATAAAATTAAAATACTGTCCGAAAACTGATTCGATTTTAATTAAAATAAGAAGAAATATCACTGACAACAGAAATACTTTCACAAATATTTCACAAACCAACCGACCGGTACAACTGTCAACAACCAACTGACCTGTTAAACGTTCAGTGTTTTTATAACAAAAAGTGTTACAGATACCCTCACTAAAATATTTTATGGTAATACAATAAACCAAGTCTCAAATTGACATAATCTATTTTTTACTTCAAAAACTACACAATGAGATATCAAACCTTCGATAAATTTAGAGCCCTAAAACAATATTATTTCCCTTCCTAACCCACACCCTTAATCAAATACTAACAGTTACACCATTGTATTACATATAGGGTATAATGAAACACGATCTAGACGCCACACGTCGTAGGACACGGACAGAAATCTAATAAGGCCCATCGGCTTGCAAATGTATTGATTAATGGAAATCGGTCTGCAGAAACGACGCTGACGTGTAGGCTCTCCAGCGGTTTGGAGGAATGCGGTGCGAACCGAGAAGTAGCTCCTTTCAGTGTTTATTGATGGTAATAGGACTTCTAACTATATATATAAAAATGAATCCCTATTTCCCTTGGTCACGCCATCACGCGTGAACGGCTGGACCGATATCACTATTTTTTTTTGTTGTGTTTGTTATCGTCAGGAGAAGGTTCTTATGAAAGAAAAAATTTAAAAAAATGCGCGGAAAATTAGAAAATTTAAGAAAACTTACCTACAATACAAATTTTGTATAACGTTCAATTGTTTGAAATAACTATCAGCGATTGACAGAATGCACGCTGCAAATTCATAGTTAAGACGGGACGACGTCTGTCGGGTCAACTAGTGAAATATAAAATACAGTCAGCAGTTTCGTGCCACATGATCAGCATTTCAAAGATATAATTTTAACGAATACCAGAGCTAAATGACACCAACTGCATTGATATGTTGACGCCAATTATCAGTTTTAATTGCACTATTGCTATATAAACAAACACCATTAAGCATTTAAATTTAAAAAATAGGATTTACTTAGGCCAACGATCATTTTAACTTATTAAAAACCTCATAAAACATTTTAATCAATTCAGTTTATTATCCACCAAATTCCGTATCGTATGGCTTCCGTATTACCTTCGTAAAACCAAATTCAGCGAAACGTCCCACCTGGCCAGTTTCGGAACAATCTGCACAATCTAGATTGTAAACCGGCTCTGAAACGCCTCCTGTTAGGCTAAAATCTAAACCTATTGTTATTCGGCTTGTCATATCTAGAGCTAAACCCGAAATTATAGCACTAACTTTAAAAATTAATGGAATTGTCATAGAACTTTTGGAACGGAATAGTACTTTGCGGGCTGGCTGACTTCACGTACGGCAGAAATGCTTTTTTTTATTGTTAAAGCGGATGATAAATTGATAAACTTGACACGTAACTTTAATAAATGAGCGAGTTCTGAGGAAACAAAAATACAAAAAAAAAATTCACGTCGAATTGATAACCTCCTCCTTTTTTGAAGTAGGTTAAAAATAGGTGTGTTCTTTGCAGGGACGTGGCAACTGCCGCATCAGCTGTGTCAGTGATACAAGACCTCCGAGCTTTAGGGCTTCTCTTGGCCCCTACCTTCATTAAACTAAGCAGGCGCTAAAAAGTTCGCACTGTCCTGGAGGGCCCCCAACAAATATAGATATAGGGCTCCTCTACGGCAAGCTACGCTACTGGTTCTTTAGGTTTTGAAATTGCTCACCTTCGTCTTGGAAGTCCGTTCGATTCCCAACTAGATTATCGGTGGATGACTAGACAGCGTGGTCAACTTAAGCCTTAACTCTCTCAGTATTAGAGGAGGCCCGTGCTGATGCGTACAATACAATAATAAAGGATTAATATTATTATGTTGTTCTGAATCTGTGCATAGATGTTGTATATTGATCAAATGTACTTTATTTCTTGACGGCCAGAATTATGTCGATCTGTCTTTTTCGATGACAGGCTAGCCGCCGCCGTCCAGCGTAATTCTGGCGACTGGCGGTGTCCGGCAACTGTTAAAGCTGACTTGACGCGTTTTCCACTATACTTACAATCGGAAACAATAAATCCGATTGCCTATCAATAGGGTATTTGACTTATGTTTATTTATTACTTATATAAAATATGTATGTCGTATAAATTCTAAAACAGTTGAAATCATTGAAATCTGGTAATAAATCCACTAGTAGTAGGTGTGTCCAAAAACAGAAAAGGGACTAAATACTTGCATGTGACGTCAGCGGGTATTATAATGCGTGTGAAAGAAAGAGATGAAGCGATATCCCGACTTCACACCCACTACTGGACGTATCAATATATGAAATATGAATTACTGCCTTACTTCTTATCGAATTTTAATACTGTTTTCACAAAAGGATTTCTCTTTCGTACTAATTGATGTAATATATTAAAAATGTAAAAAATCAAACATAGTCAAATATTACGGTCATACAAACATTGTGACAACGAAGGTATAAAGCCGACAATACTACAACGATTTTCAACAACTATTCGCATTATAAATATGAACAATGGACTTACCCATTACTTAGCCAAGTATTTTAAACACACCATACAGGTCAAAATTAGCATGACTGTATTGCATGTTTCAAAAGCACAATAGTCTAAAATAAAATTAAACTAAAATGTATTATGGAGAGGTGAGAAATTGTGCCATGTAACGTGTGAGTTCAAATCACATTTTCCAATTTAAATATTTCAGCTCGGGACGGTATAATGTCCTGTCCACGCTGTAAACAAATTTCACACAAATTTCTACAGTTTGCCTAGAGGAGCCGAGCCACGGAAACCGCGAGTGTTAATATCAAAACCGCGCCTTTGCTCAGAGTAAAAAAAAGGAACTGTTATTAACGCAGTAAAGTTAAACTATCACAAATCAAATTAAAAAAAATATGGAAGTATAAAAAGAAGAAAAAGCTACATTATATATTAAAAATACATATATTGTTTCAGTAAAGTATTATAATCACCATTTAAATTTAAATAATTACCACCTTATTCATAGACGTTTTTTTATCGAAGGACGGAGCATTGCTGTGATAACTAGTATGTTTCTAAGCTTTGTTCATCAGACAGCTGGTTGTTTATTCAGCTTTGTTTATCTGACAGCCAATTAGATTAAAGTCGTATCTCAATATTAGCCAATCACAACGGCCCTATGTCTACGCTCTGCGAAGGCTGTCATGCCGTCAGCACTGAGAAACAGACTTGTTATCATAGCAATGCTCCGTCCTTAGATAAAAAACTTCTATGAATAAGGGGGTTAGTGTATAAAAGGTGTTGTTTTAATATAAATTTCATTCATCGACGTCATATCCACACCGTGAGATCTCGGTGGCCAGCATAAACCGTTACGATGCATAACAGCACTGATTTTCAATGGTCACCAAAGTTAATGTACGGACGCCAAATCAGAAAATGAATGTATAGTGCTCGATGATAAGTTCTTCATTGACTCCTTCTGGGTAGGAACTGTAATGTAGAATTTGATGTGAGATCGTTAATGCGACTGTGTACTGTTTTAAACTCTTTAACACTTCTACAGTACTAAGGCATTGCCTACGTCTGTCGCGAAACTGCAATGCTTAAGGATATTGTATCCGTATTTAAACGTCTAAATACTATTGTCACTGTTTATGGGCACTTGTGATGCTCACCCTCATGCGAGGAGTTTGCTTAACTTAATTTCACATGTATTAATAAAATTATAACTTTCACTGACTCAAAGCCGCTGGCAAAAGTTGATTGTAAGCCGAGGTTTCCATGGCCCAGTGGTGAGTGGAAGTCACAGTTAATTAGTGCGAGCTAATGACTAGACCTCCGCGAGGTCCCTCCGAACTCGGGGTCCAGACCCGCGCTATGCTTTCATTACTCAAGAATAGTTTCATTATTACTTAAATGTTCTGCCGGACATAAAAGCAAACAAAAACTATCATAAGAACTTTTATTTTTCATTTCGTAACTTAAATAGTGTATTCAAGCTTTGAAATAGATAACGTTCGGGATTAGAATCTAAATACAGCATTCAAAATGTACCTAAATCTTTATTTATTTAAAAACAAAGTAAACTGAACTGCGCGGAATTATAGGCTTGAATTATTGCATATGGGAAGACAATGATAATATAGATCTAGACTGTTATGCTCTCGTGGGTCTACCAAAACTGGTATTTAAGCCATCCAATATCATTTAAGGTCTCATTTGGCCTATCATAACTCATAAGTCCATACTAGATAATTAAGATGGTAATGTAATGCCTAACCTCATCATTATGTGACCTAAAAACTATATTTCCTTTAATCTCAAAGCCACAAAGCCAAGTAATAAGTGACGTGGCTATAAATTTTACGTTTCATAAAAAAATATATCTTTGCCACAAATAAGATTGCAAACTTTAAACTGAAAATGGTCGTAAGAATCTCCAAAAATCCGAAAATATAATTAGATGTGTTTCATAGCAAAAACAGACAGAATTCACGAATTATTTTTCATAGAATTGTACAATGAGGCTAGGTACACTAGCTAACATATCTCTGCTCTGACGTTAATATAGAAAGCGTGAATATATTTAGTTTTTGCTGACATAGTTGAATCTGTAGTAACAAATCCAGTTTCAGAGTACATGTACGCGATAATATAACTTGACTGTAGGACAAAGCTTCAATTAAAACTTGCCGTGCCGCTCGCCACACTCTAATCCCTGCGTACAGTGCGATGAAACATAGTAGGTGTACTCTGTTCTCTTTGTTTAGTACGACTTTTCTACCATTATTAATATTTATTTGTAAAATGTAATGATAGGAAACAAAAACACACATAAATACAATAATATCACGAGATTTTGTATCATAAGCTGTTTGTCAAATGGCTTATACCAAGCCCTATTAACCCCTTGATTTAAGGGATAAATTCCCTTTTTTAGTTCTCATTTGTGTTGAACTCTTTTGTAAAATCACGCTTCTAGATCTTTCTGTCGTTGTCTTTCATGTAGCGTTAATAACTTTAAGCAAGTAGAATGTTTAAAGGTATAATCCACCACTTTTTTTCGATAACGACAAAGTGCCTACTGTATATTAAATAATTTTGTTGCTTGCTAGTTAAATAATCTTTTGACTTCCTGAATGATTATTCACTGTGTGTTTGAAAATATTTAATGGAATTTATGGAAATAATTCATGTATATTTCGATTATATTTTTACTTATTCGTATTTTCACAGGGGGGGAGTCATTATGATATCAACATTGTTTTAAAAGTTGACTTATTTAGGAACTAAGATCTAATTTTAGAAATTACTGAAGCAATATATATCGCTTTAATGGGGTATTGACAGCCAGGCTAAGGAATCAAAATTTATGTTTCTCATTAATTTAGGACTTCCTTTAGAAAAACTTAAAGAAAATTATATTTTTAACTCAGACATAATTCGAAAAACGTCACCAAATTCCCGAAACCGTAAAATATGACTTCCATTACGCGAACAGAGCACGTAAGATGTCGGTTAATTAACAATAATTACAAATGAATTCGTGGCAAGCTAATTGTTCTGCAGACAGTACACGCGGCAATTTGTCAAACGCCTCTTTGTCTCTGTTGTAGCATCGTGTGGGATTAGGGTTATTGGTGAAAGTCCAGGCTTTATAACTAGTTTATCAATATTTGGCCACATACATCTGCAATCAGTTCGTGGCTCTGAACAGTGATTGAACATGCGCCGAAAATACGGTATAGGAGGATATTAAAATTTATGTGTATTAAACTGTCATGTAAGTTAAGTTCTGGAGTGGCGACCACGAACCGGGAGACGCAGCGTAGGCAGGCCCCCCACGAGATGGACCGACGATCTGGTGAGGGTCGCCGGAGTCCGATGGATGAGGGCCCAGAACCGGTCCCTGTGGCGCTCAATGGGGGAGGCCTATGTCCAGCAGTGGACGACTCCCGGCTGAAATGATGATGATGATGATGAAACTGTCATGTCTATTCGTCTAAATGTTTGTTTTTGTAGTACAGTCTACATAATATTTTTTTAGATCTTCGATACTGTTCGGAAATTAATTACTAGTCTCAATTAGTCTCACTGGTTAATCTAATTTCTTATAAAATACCTTAATAGACTTCAAAATAAAAATACTGAATACATTTTGCGGTGAAATGCATGTTTTAATCGGCTTAAAAAAAGAGGTTTTCTATTCTACGTTTTTTTTTGTGTTTTTTTACCTTAGAATTCAGTAATTTATTACCCTATTTAAAAACTTTTTCTTATGTGATGGGATATACTCCCAGGTAACTAACCTGAACCTGAACATCATAGAAATATTTTTAAAATCGGTCCTGTAGTATGGTTGTTAAACTAAAATAATTGGAATAAGTATGTCATCCAAGTAATCTAAATTGCGAATTATGCTTTCTTGTGACTTTAGAGCGTGTTTTGCTTTGAGTTTGGTTTAATCTAGTTCTTACAAACCATCCAGACAATTCATATAAAACCTAACTTCCCCTTTTTCAACGACACACAACACTAAGCAGAATTCGGTTTTAATGCAATAAATGGTTTTATGTTTCCGCCACCTTCGTTAGGTAAGGAAGTGCGGTTTAACTGTTAAACTGGGGGTGAATGCTCTTATTGAATTTGTAAAGGATTTTTTTCTTTGAATAGTAAATTTTATCCAAAGCATTAAACTGCGAGCTGTCTTAACCACATTAAAAGCGCGAAAATAAATTACTTTGTATTGTAAACATTTATTACTTATTTAGATATACCTACCTATAAGTATATTTTACACATTATTGGTTATTAATCTTCTTTACTAATGAATGAACAAGCAAGCCGTTCGTCTGATGGTAAGCATGGTATCTTCCCCTGAACAGGAGCAATATCCAAAAGCACAGGGCCGTTTATATAAAGCAGGCGCACCACACATTCGCATGTTGCATGTGTGTAGTATCTGTGAAAAGTATGTCAGGTCCTAAGGAAGGCGTCACACACTGGAGGGGCGCCACGGGCATATATTTGGGACTTTAGAAAAAAAATGCGCCAAAAGGATATTTGGTTTTGGGCTTCCGAATAACCAAAACAGGTCCGACGTACTGTGCACATGCCAGCTTTATATAAAACTTATGCTACATTGCACTGCATTGTATCAATTACGTCTCATAATGCTTTGTAATTCAAGCTACAATATTATTCAAATCAGAATACATAAAAATAGTTACACAATTGGCAAGAAAAGACAAAGAAGGTACCCTGACTAAAATTTAGGTCCTAGATCGACTCTCGAATACGAGACACCTTTACTTATATTTTGTATCAAGTCTAGATAAAATACCTCTCTGGTAACGGGGTCGTTCCACAGCGGATTCGAACCCAGGATGTTGTAAAAGCAAGCCGTCTGTAAATACGAATGTATCTAATCTCTAACGTGGAAACCCACATCTGATGTGCGCGATTATTTTGAGCGTAACCGCAAATTACTTAAACAGAAGCGACACTTACATTTATGCCTACACGCACGTTTTTATAAACTATTGCCTAGTTTAAGGGGACTTTTAATGGCCTTAGAGAAGCTATTAAGTTGAAAAAAGAAAAAAAGATCAGAAAAACACGTGAAACTTACATAAACTACTACAAACTGGTAATCAGCATTTAGTTATGTCCCAGACATACCCAGTGAACCTTACTATCACGCCTCATCTGTACTAGAAGGCATAGAAAAACACTAACGGATATAACTTATAAAAAAGCACTTCTAATTCCCTACCCTTTGCCGGCCACACATACATTCATGATCACAACAGTCTACAGCGATTTTCATCACTGATATTACAATAAAACATAGGAAAAGAAACTCTTCTAAATATTCGTCACAAATATAAAAATATATTCTAAATAACCTATTACTTAATTTATTATTAAACCGTCGCGTCTATATACTCTTTGACCGGTAGTTACCATAAGTGCGGCCGCGCTTTGATGCGGTTTAATACACCCTTCAGAAGTCTCTTTGATCGCGCCGTTGCAGACGTCTGTATTTATATACTACTCATTAAAATAAGTTAATAGGTCACTCTTTGTCTGCATTTGGAAGTACCACGTGTTTAGGCACAATTGGTTATTTTTGTTTGATATTCTGCAGATATCTAATATATCTGAATTGAAGAAGATTGAAGATAAGCCAGGTGCGCAGGAGATATTATAGTGCACGTGTGTGCATTACACAGGTGCACTATCTGTTCTTTCACTCTCAAAGTCCGGTGAGACGGATGACCGGAGAGAGATCAGGCACAAGACCAACGGCTTTACGTGCTTTCCGAGAGACGAATGCATTACACCGCCAACTTCCTAAGTCCGAGCTGCGACTGTGTAAATTTTAAGGTGGGAAAACTCAGTCACAATTTAGCCCGATCCGGGTTGAAACCCAGGATGTCAACGTCATAATCGTAAGTTCGTCTGTACGCATTACAACTACGCCACCGAGGCAGTCAAACTAATGTATCTAATTACTAACCAAATATAGATATATCATGTGTGTGGAGTAATTCCGTAACTTTGAAATTGTATGATGTACTTAATTTACATAATATATACAAATCGTATGTATGTATATATAGCATACCAGTTACTTCAGCAACTGTATTTCTTTAGTTCTCTACTACAACTTAAAAGCATCTGCGCGCCGTCCACCAGTAAAATTAAAAAACAATTTTAATCGATGCTCAATGCCTAAAATAAACCAGTTTAAAAAATAATATGTGGGCGTACATTTCTGAAACCAGGCTAATAATAAAGATACCTGACGTCACGGCTCTACATTGTTCACAAATAAAGTCAACAAAATATTTGGTATTTAAAGCCCGTATAACAATAAACAGTAGGGGTTCGGTCAGACTGTTGAGCGGGAACGATTTGCATTTGACAAATTTTTCGTCGACCCGCCTCGTGAATTAATGATTGTGCGTGACGACCCTCGCCGAATAATTGAGCGGAAAATATACATTTTTTCTAGCTGCAGTTGTGGTTGGGATGTGAGCGATTAGCGATTTCGTAAAATTTAACTATATTAATTTTGGTTTGGCTCACGCTGTTGCATCTTTTTTAATACTTCAATAAAAATAAATGATTAAAAATAGGTTGTGAGTCCTTCAGATGTAAAATTATGTGTCTAAAAATCTGTGTCTGTTTTATCCCCGCGAATTATTTTTTTAATCAATATAAATTGACGTATCAAATAAATTTTGTGTTTATATACACTCTAACCTAGATACTAAAGACTACGTTTTATCGAAGTGGAACCATTCTATCTCATACTTATATTTGTCTAAACAAATATTTGATCCCACAAATAAAACTTTAAAGAGCAGAACGGTTTCTCATTACCATGAGTGTAAAATTGAATTTCCGCCCGCTGTCGACACAACGCCAGCCGTAGCTGAACAAACAGACGACGGAATTTTCGTTCTGTTTGCGATATTTATCGTTTCATGAAAGGGAAAATTTGTGTATACGTCAGCGGACTTGTTTCCACGCTATTCTTCATTATGTCTATAGAACGAAGCGAATTAACATGAAACTTGATACATTTTAAGAAAATTTTGATTTGTGGTTAGTTTTTTAAGATTTCCAGTTTAAGTTGCTTTAGGTTTTGCTTTTATGTTGATTTAATAATATCAGACCTGTGATATACTGTCCCACTGTTGGGCACGGGCCTCCTTTATTACTGAGAGGGGTTAGGCCTTAGTCCACCACGCTGGCCTAGTGCGGATTGGTAGACTTTACACACCCTCGAAAATTCCTATAGAGAATTTCTCAGGTATGCAAGTTTCCTCACGACGTTTTCTTCACCGTTAAAGCAAGCGATAATTCATAAAGAATACACACATATTTTTTTTATAAAAGTCAAAGGTGTGTGCCCTTGGGATTTGTACCTGCGGACATTCGTCTTGGCAGTCCGTTCCACAGCCAAATAGGCTATCGCCGCTTGCTTAAGTTGGTTTAACATTTCCTAATTACTAATACCTCTGAATATATGAAAATAAATAAATAATATTATAACCAACACGTCTTGTAGCATTTACTATTATGACTTATTTCACAGAATGGTATCAAAATCTAATTATATAATTAACAGTTGTACCGTTTACCATTATGAACTGTTTCATAAAATAACATCAACATCCTTGTTTGGACCTCTGCCGACTCCTCTTCCGATACAGACTGAAGATTAAAACCAAGACAAAACAACAACCTGCAACTGTACACTTAATATGCTTAGAATTTATGGTAAGCACACGAGCTGAGCTCATGTTAGCGCAGGTACGGTGACGAGGCTGGCAGACCTCCAGCTGTCTGCATTATTAATCTGTTCTAGTTTATTAGCTCGCCTTACTTATTAACAAGCCTGGAGACAGCAGAGACCTGAAAACTAGCCCGAGATTTAATATATATGCTGTAAATTCTTGTTGAATTTCACTCGCCTGGTTATATCATTTAGAAAAGTAAATTATTCCGTATCTGAGATTATGGCTGTCATTTTGGACGTCTCCGATCTCCTTACATCAATTGTATATGTACTAGGCATCTGTTGTGCAACGCCGATTAGTGGCTTTCAACCGTGGGGGTCAGAAGCCCCCGAGCGCCAAAAGGTGCGACATGCTTGTACAATAGGGGACCGGACTCATTTTTGTTCTTTATTATTATCAAATATTTACGTTATATAAATTATAACACAGAAAGAATTATTTAAATCCGGTAAAAAATCAACAAGTTATAAGTCTTTCAATTTCGGTAGAAGGGGCAAGTAACGAGAAACAGAAAAGAGGCGCAATACCCACGTGTGACGTCATCGGGCATTACGACGCGTGCAAAAGAAAGGGATGAAGCGATATCCCCACATCGCGCCCACTTCGGCACTTAGTAATATTTGAAATATGAATTACTCGCTCATTTTTTAACCAATTTTAATGCAGTTTTCGCAGCAGGGTTTCTTTTTAGTATTATTAACCATTACATATAGAATAATGTACAAAATCAATTACAGGACGGTCCCCGATTATGTACCTAACAAATACAGTATAGTTACATGTATATACATTTAACTTAGACCAGATATATCAGTGTTATATCATTTACTAGCTTTTGCCTGCGACTCCGCCCGCCTGAAAAAGTGTTTCCGAAATAAACATTTTCCCGAGATAAATAAAAGCTTATAAATTATAACACTCAGGAGTAATGTAGCTTCCTATTAGAAAGAAGAAAAAAGCAAGAAAGAATAATTTATTGTCGCGGTACACGTGATGTATACATATATAACAACAACAAATAACCACTAAGTACTTAATTTCTATTAGAGAAAAAATGTTCAAAAAAGGTTTAGTAGTTCCTAAGACCAAGGCGATCAAACAAACAAACTCTTCAGGTTTATATTAGTATAGATAAAAACTAGACAATGCTACCAGCTCCATCCAAACATACTTCACAAAAGAAGAGCATAAAGCCGCGTTAAATACCAAATAAGCCGTAGTGTTGTAGTGTTTCAAATTCAACAATCCCACAGTGCTAGGCTGGCAGGTGTCGGATGCCTTCCCCACAAGGACGGATTTCAGTCGTATTTAACGAGGGATGCATTTGGATGTTAATTATGAGGGTCATAATGAAAATTATTGGTAAATCTGGTATTGGTAGCTTGCGTTAGTGAATGGCTTGTGCTGTGTTTGTATTGCTTAAATAACATTCGTTTATTATTGCATTAAATAGCTCTTAAGGCAGTACAATCATATTTCATAGATGACGTAACAGCTTTGCTGTTTCAACAACAAACGCAATTATGTTCTGTCTTGAAAGGTTACAAAGTCCCATAGTTCTGCTGGTGTTGTTTGGCAGTGATTTTTAGGTAACCCTGAAAAGATGTAGCTACAAAGCATCTGTCCTTGTTAAAATCAGAAAAAATATAAACCCGTTGAATTTATTTTTAAGGTTAGATAAGATTTCGTTAAGCTATAACGCAACACGTGTGCGATCTATTATCACTCTTCATAATTCGTTTTATAGCCACAAAAAATACACAAAATAATTTTATTATTCCTTAACACCATTAATAATACAATATCGCAATGGGGGTCTTGGTGCCCGTAAATCACTTAAGGACGACCCACAACACCGCTAAGCCTTTGTGAGAACGTCAAATATCTCAGAAGAGGTGCTTAACTACATAATTGGGTATTTGACATAGTAAAGAAATAAATAAATTTGGTATTGAAGATTATATAATTTTAGGTGTTAATTAAGAATATTTGACTTAAATTACAAATAAAAATTATTTAATATTTTATTTTCCTAAATAAAAATAAGAGTTTTTGAATCTGTGCATCATTTACAAGAAACGCCTCAAGCGACCAAGACTAGAGAACGTGACGTCACGATGTATTATATTGTCATTCCGAAAAAGATTTTGGCGCGTTTCCTTCGCAGGTTTCATTAATATTTATATGATTAATTCGTGTCCAAGGTGCACTTTACCGAAAAAAATATATGGAAATTGGTTTTATTAAAGCTGACAGTGCAAATTTGCCAAAAATTGAGTCTTTTATGATCGCAAATTTCTTTGCCTCAAACCCGGACTTTTGTTCTGCAGAATTTAGGAACGTGGAAACTTCATTGTAAGTACAAAACTATCCTTTTCTGATATTTTGTTAAATTCACAATAGATTACAGTTCGATTTATGTACTTAGCCTTATTTTTTTTTGCTTTAAAATAACCTTTGTGTCATGCATGTGATAGGTACATGTTTACTTTGTAGACTATAAATATTACTATATTACGTTACCAATAAAATCATAACTCTTACTCTGATTAGGTACCAGTTATTTGTGTAAAATCTTTTCAACGAAAAGTTTCTCGTATTATGGCTATCTGTGATGCTTTATTTCTATTTTTACAGATCCTCAAGACAGTTGTATGGTGATGATGCCATTGGGTACGTCCAATTGAAGCGTGACGCGATTTTGTGCACTGTGAAATGAAAAATATGCCCTGAGCACAAAATCTGTTGTCCATCATATTCTGTCAGCTTGGTAGTAGAAGAAAAAGAGGGTGTAGTTATAAGTGTCCAGTGCCATAACTGCCCTGCTTCACAAGTTGGAAATGTTAAAAAATAAACAATGTTATTGGAAAAAATCAAAGTTAGCAAAAGTAGGAAGCACCTTGAAGTACACAACACTTAAAGAAATGAAGGGAAATTCTTCTTCAACATGTAAAGAGTTTGGTGATGTAGTTTTAAAGGATTTTTTGGTCAAAAGCAAAAGAAGGAATTTATGTACTGCTCAAATCCTAAAACATCAAGCTGATTTCAAAGTGCCCGACATTCTTCAGTCCTCAATGCATTATTAGAGCATCAAGCATAAGAAAGGAAGTGACTGTGAAACGTTTTTACCCAAAATTAATGGTGTTTTTACACAAGAAAATATAAATTTTGTGGAAAGTCTGACTCGAGCACAACACAAAATTCAAGCATGGCATGAGTTAAGGTATTATTTATTTATAGGTATTTGATTGTATTTTAAATGTGATGTTGTCCTTTTAAATGTGATTTGATACTGTAAGGATTGAACTAATAAGATATTTAAAACCAATGTTCTAGAACAAAATTCCTAACTTGGGGTCTGTGGACATATTTAGAGTCGGCTGATTTCAATGTTAAAGCTATATGAAGTTTCAGGTTGTGCTTAAGAGAAGCATTTTATTGTGATTTAAGGAGGTCTGTGGTGATCATCTTTGCTCATTTAGTGGTCCACAGCTAAGAAAGGTTGGAAAATGCTGTCTTACAGTAATATATATTGGAATTATATGTTTCCATGTGAGATGCAATCTCAAAATGTAAATTAGTCTTGTAGATTTACTAGTCTTTGATGTTAGTGTTCACATTAATATGTGTTGGGCACCCATTCTACAGGGCATCCTAGTGGGGATATAAATGTATATGTGGCCACCAGACAGTCACTAGTTTAACATTAAAAAAAAATGAATTTTCTTTTCAGGAATAAAAGCATCAAAAGCATTTGATGTTTCACGATGCAACTGTTGGATCCTTGGTTGCCTTAATAATGGGAGCTAAGTACCAGATACTCCAGTGATGAAAAGAGGAAAATCATTGGAAGAAGTAGTAAGAAAGGAGTTGGAAAAAACATATGGCAAGATTGCAGAATGTGGTTTTATTATCAGCCAAAAACTCCCAATGGTAGCTGCATCGCCAGATGGTATTTTAAAGGGTGACACAGTTATTGAAATTAAATGTCCAACAAGCCAAAAAGTTTTAAATATTATTTATGTAACAACACAATCACAGAAAAGTTTGCAGTCTAAGTTCTTTTGCAAATGTATGTGAGTAATTTAACAAAAGGTTTATTTTGTGTGGCAGATTGGGAATTTGAAAAAAATAATAAAGTCCATGTAATACCAATAGTGTATGATGAGATCAAAGTAAATGATATTTTATCTAAAGTTGTAAAGTTTTGGAAGAATAATGTTTACAATCTATTGTAAAAACTTATTTTTATAACTTAATATAGGAAAATAAAACATTTTATTTTAAATTTTGTTTTTATTCGTCAAATGTTTTTAATTAAGGAGCCTTGTAAATTAATTAAGGCACTTGCAATAACAATGCAATCGTCCAAAAACTTAATTAAATTTGTATTGACAACTGAATGCGGTTTTAACATTGAGAACTCCCTTAGACGTTCGATGACTCTTTCAATGTGTATCAGTAAACTTGCTATCTCCTTAGTTTTTCGAGCTTCAACTTTGGTTTAATTGGACTTAACTGATACACTTGGCGGTCTCACTAAACTACATCCCTTTTGTAATAACAGTTGCTCAATATGCTTGAATCCTTTATCAGCTAGTATAATCGCACCAGGTTCCCAATGATCTAAAAAGTTGCAATTTTCAACCAAACATACATCGCTAATCCTGCCACCATAACCAGGAGAAATGTAGTTAATAATACCATCAGGTGTGCTACTTATAAGGTATTTTATTGTATTGGCCTTTTATAATCTTGAATAATAAACGAATCTCACGTATTGTTTACATTAAGACTATTACATCATGACGTCACGCCCCTTATTTGTCACGTGACCGAGCGTTTCAGCGAGAAACACAAAATGTATTTATTAAAACTGTCTTTTTGCTATTAAAATGGCTCTAAATATAAAAAAAACAATTTTTAAGCGTATCTTTAGAGACTCTAGAACATTTTAAAGTACTTTACGAAAATTTGTCAAATACCCAATTCAGGCTGTCGCTTAGGAAATGCCATGTTCACTTGTTAATAATTCATGATTTTTTTTCTAAGAACCGTGAAGCATTAGGTATAATAATACGAAATATTAAAAACATTAAAATTGTTGTTGCTTTTGTAACGTGCTGGCTGGGCTCGCGTCTTCGCCTGGATATTAGTATGTCAAAGAAAATTTCCCGTGTAAATCCCGACTCACGAAATTTTTTACAACCACGCGACCTCTTCGAGGATAATCGTTATATTTCAGACAATTTACATAAAATTGTAATATACTATTAACCTAAACATTCCTCAAAAATTGCACTATCTTTTAGTAAAAACCGTACAAAAGTCCGTTCAGTAGATTTTGAGAAAATCGATTACATACAGACAAACAGCTTTTGAGGACTTTGTGTAATAATATGTATAGATATATTTGTAAGACTGTCAACTCACTGTCTTCCTAACTCTTCCATCAATTTGGAAGTATTTTCCACCAGAGAAGAACGGGCAAGAAACTCTAATGTTGCTCTTTTCATATCCTCCATCGATGTCAATAGATTCCAACGAAATATGTTATATCCAACGAAAAACTTATTATAAAATTATAATCGAAATCTGTAAACTTAAAACTTAAATCGACAGGATTTGTAAGGCAACACAAATAGGGTCCAATTTAAAATTGATGCCATTGAAGATTAATGCGGTGCGGTATTATTGGTATCCTCCTTCCCGCCCCCAGGGTCGTAAACCGCGCGAAATTGGCCTAATCAAAAAATTTACAGTTTTATACAAGTGTCGGTACTTCTGCGAGGTTTATTGTCTGCGGACTATGAGAATATGAACTATATAACTATATTTCTTATTGTTTTATATTAATTATACTTTATTCTACACAAATATGATATAAAGCTGAAGAGTTCTGGCTATATCCGGTCCTAACAGGCCGATATAATTATGTCGTTCAGTCGACATTCTATTGGACCCCACTCCACTTACCATCAGGTGCAGTGCGGTCACTTTTCCGTGCACGTATACAAAAAATGTTTGTTTGTTCGAACGCGCTTATCTCAGGAACTACTAAGCAGATTTTGAACTTTTATTAAAAGGAAGCTACATTCCTCCTGAATGTTATAGACCTTTTATCCCGAAAAAACTTATTGTCGTAGACAAAAACGCTGGAAAATCCAGTATCTCATAAAAGTCCGGTAAACGAACAATTTGTATTATCTATCGTACGTAATTAATTCTCATTATGAAAACACTTATTAAGAAGCAAATATTTAGAAGTCTAAGTTAGAAGTCTTAATAACAATTAGAAAGATAGTAATTTTGTGTACTTGAATCATTTAGAAATAAAACTTTTTTTACGGATTTTATCACGGTTATTTATATTATTATTTTCTCCCGACGTTTCGAAGATTTTTGTGGTCACGGGGCGGGCAATTTTACAAACACAACGAAACCATAACGGCAATCAGTTTTCCATTAGAATTTTACCACCCTGATGCATCCTAAATACAAAAAGACTCGACATATGTTACCAATCGTAAAGATCTACCAATACCTCTGCTAATTCGATAAATTTTAAACGATTACTTTCTATATATCGCTTAAGAATATGATCTTTAACTTACATCAAGATTAGCGTCCCTGGTGACGTTCAGAGACAACAAACCTATAATAAGCTGAGACAAAAACTCAACATTTTGTCTCGCGAAACCGCCGCATTACCAACACAAAGTGCTTTTACTCCGTGGCCTAATTTCGATAAGTGTTTTGGATATAAAAACCGATCAGCAATGTCCCAGGCTTTGTTCGAAAATACATCATGATAAAACTTTCATAAAAAAGTATCGTTTTAGGGCAGATAAGTGGTTAATACTTTTCCATTAAAGCCTGGTTTTTAAGACTATTTTTATTATTTTTCAATCTTAGTTCAACACTGCCAAAAGACTAGGTTATTTGAGTCTTTCAATTCAGTAGCGTCATAGTTTTTATGAATTTTGTGTAACGACTTGATAAATAGAAATTAGACCAGTATAATAGCCATCTCTATTGCTTTATGTAATCATCTTAAAAGAGTTAAGTATAAATATAATCTTGATACTTATAATACTTCTTCATTTACACCAATAGTTCTGTCAAGGTGATAATTATAATTGGATTTAAAAGGTAAAATTTTTTTTTCTGTTTTACGTACATGACGCATTTATCCCCGAAGGGTGATGCTGAGGCACAACCAGGGCACCCACTTTTCGTCAAGTGTGTTCCGTCCCATAGTGTGATAGGGGGCGAGCCTATCACCATGTAGGGCACAAATTCCGGACTCCAGGCTGATATTGAGCAGAAAAATCCAAATATCACTATGTCCGACCCGGGAATCGAACCCAGGACCTCAAAGTATTGCCGTACCCCGCATGCAATACTACTACGCCACGGAGTCAGTATGGACAGTTTTACAGTTTCGACAGAGATAAACTCAAATTTTTACTCAACAATATTGAACTTAAAATATGACCAACTTTAAATTTCCAATAACATTTGATATCTGAAAACGTACCTGCATCATCCATAATATATTTTCGCACGTGAAAAGCCAGTTTGGATGAAAAAAATAGGAAGTTTCAACCGGAAGTGGCTGTAACAGCATCACGAGTGTTCCGGAAAATAGAAAAGATATTTCAGTCGCGATTGCAATCGAGATGGCGTCGGCCGGATCCCGCGAGGCAATTTTCGGAAAACTCGACCATTTTCGTTTGTAGGTTAAGGTAGACGACAGATATAAATATACAGTAAGAGATATTTGGCGATCAAAAAATACTTTTATTATAAATTTTGCTCAATCCTACAATTTTTTATTAGCTTGGCAATAAGGCTCTTCTGATGTTAAGCGAAGTGAAGTCTATAGAAAGTGCCGACCGACCAAAGATACAAGCATCTCTTGACAGTCAGCACAGTCATGCCGGCCTGTATAATTGCTTCCTCACACTCCATTTGAAGGACCCCCAGTTTTAAGGAGGGGGGACCACGTTTGCTGGCAAACCATTCCACATCGATATAAATAGGCAGAGTTACAACTGTAATTTATTTATTTAAAGACCTCCAACGAAGGATACACGTCATATAATAAATACAATGTCGTAGCATTTGTTTAATTGGCAATGTGACGTGCCTCTTCAATTATAGGAGACCACAGCATGCAAATTAATATATTGGTACAGCGGCAAAAATAGTAATATTTGTTATTATTTAGATATAAGTAGAAAAGTAAAACAGACAAAAAAGGATAAAACATTATAAGAAGTGACAAAACATAAATAAGTATACTGACCGTGTATTATTTCGCTGCTGGGAATAGTACCTTACTTTGTTAATGTAAGGGTAGCCTTCAGTCCATCGTGCTGGCCTAGTCCAGATTGTCAAGCCTTCGAGAATATTTTGTAGGAATTTTAGTTATATAGATTTCCTCTTGATATTGTCCTTAATGATTAAAGCGAGAGATTGGCAAAATAGAACACGTGACTTAGAAAAATTATGTTTTGGATTTTGCACAACTAAGATATCACCTCTTTTTTTTAAATAGGTATTTATTTAAGTAGCTGTTTTCTATATTACGAATATGAGGCTATATTATTATTAATTAATAATTAAGATATAAATCCTCTTATTAAGATTGCTAGATGTACTTACTTTTGCAGTCCACACCCAATCAAAAGTTGTAGTGGGTATGAGGGCGGGAAAGTCTCTAAGTCCAAATGTAACAAACTTTGACGTACAATCCATTCAAATGACAAATTGAATAATAAAATAATGCAATTTGTTTAAAATGCCCCTGCCCACCTGTGTCCAAGATCAGACACTTGAGTAACAAATGTAGCCAAGTGTCTCGCGCCCACGAAATTGGAGCGATTCTTATGTGAGATTTATGGTCGATGCACATCCCATTCCTCGCGATTACGGTTAGTGATGTGCCGTATCGATTTGATTGCTAAAATCGATTTTGTAGTTTGGCGGATCGGTTAGTTGTGTTTAGCTTTAACAAAAATATTTGCATTGTTGATTACGTAATCACTCTTCTGCCTTGAATTAAAACAATCTTCTTGGCTATTTGTTACTAAAAGAGTCATACTTTAAAAGTAACCTGTAGTCTACTAAATTCTGGAATTAGTCTCACCGCTTTGTCTACTGCTGACACTGGGCTGCATGTGGAGACTAACAAAAATTTTACAACTCCAATACGTAATAACAAATTCGAATCCCTAACTACAAAAAGGGCAGATTTGCTTTCATCCATTTAAATGTATTTGTTTTCGGTTTGCCGAAGAATCAATTCCCCAAATCGATTCTGTAATCGATTTACCGATCGCTCACAAGCCTACAACCAAATCAAATATTTTCATATCGCGAGTAAAGAGGTTTGCTATAACCATAACGGCTCATGAAATTGCCGGTGGCGAAATAATACTAGCTTACATATGCGATATTTTGTTATTTTACTTTATCGAAATTGTTGTTGCGTCTTTTATACCAGTCGGTAATACCCTGTGGGTCATTTGGTAGTAAATTTCTGCTGTCTCCGTATGTTCTGAGTTCTTTTATAATTTCATATTCATTAATAGAATTAGCTTTATATTTTCTTATTGAGGTTTATGTTTTGTTTATAATTGAAGATAAACGCTTGATAATTGTTAGTAAAACTTGTGTAGTATAATTAGTAAGGATTCTTTACTACAAACTATGCACTGCTCGCTTCCAGCTTCTACAGAACGCTTCCATCAATCAACCGTTTGTATATAAATCTGGAACAGTTGGCGCTAATCGTCGTCCCGGATCCCGGGCCAGGACCGGGAACACGTCCGATAACTTATGCACTTGTTTTGCTTTTAACAAAGGGATACAGACTGAAAAATTGGGTCGTAAAAGGCGTTTAAGTTTAGTTATTTGTAATTAGGACATCCAGTAGTTGTTATAGCTAGCTCTTATAATGTGTAAAAATAATAAACAAGGTCTCACAGCGTGCAGTAAAAAATATCAGCAGTATTATTATTAACTATACATATGTATATGTAATGCAGATTGATTATTTAACTATGATTGTAACAATGCGGGTAGATTTATATTGTACCCCACTAATTATAAGATAGTGTTCAGTTTAGTTTGCGAATATACGGCTTAAATACCGCTCAAGTGTTATTTTTCCCTACACGCACACAATTCAGTATACAAATAACGTATTTATTTATAAAGTAAAAGTAGCAAGTAATTTCAAATTAATATAATTTTTATATTAATTTGAAATTTCATGAAAGAAAAAGTATGAGAACCTAATGACGAAAGTAATGAGCAAAATTCAAAGTACGTGCAATATACTTACAATTATATTCAAAACAATGTGAAAACAACTTTTTAGAATTTGGGCAATTTATATACAATATTAGTAAACAATTTCCAATATTATATTATGGTATTTTACAGTTCGCAACTAATTGTGAGGTTACAAAACTATTTTTAGTTTAACTAACCCTCATATAATACTCGGTTGGTATCATTGTCTTTAAACAGAGATAATTCTAAATTTTTTCTTTAAAGAACAACTTCTCTATTCATATAACTTAGAATTTTCAATTACAAATCACCAGTGCGAACCTCATGGAAGATTTAGTCAGTTACAATTAATAATAACGAGTCGAATATCATTAAAACTAAACGAAAAGACTGTAAAGGGTAAAGGATGAACATTGCTTGTTGCCCGAAACAAGTTTACCTTAAGTGCCCAATAGATGGCGCCAACGTAGAATTAGATCGCGCTATGGTTTACAAACAACCGAAACTACATAAAGTCGAAGTTCTAAATTTATGGATTGGTGCACGACGGCAGCGCCCCCTATTGTGAGTCACCGCGACGGCTAAGCGAGATAATAAAGATATTCAGTATAGCGCAGGATTACCATTTTGGCTCTTTGTAGAGATAAGAGAATGTGTTTGGCATCTCAGAGTAATAACTTTCGGCCTTAACATTCATCTTTATACTATGTATAAAGTGCAAATAAATTAAAAACAATAGTAGTCATATTATTACTGAAGCTAACTAAACTCTGAAAACAGTAATAATTACTGACGGGACTCCGGGTAATTGATAGATCACGGGCATCCTACATCCGTATCCGGGGCTTATCTGTCAAAATTTACGTTAATAAACAAATGTCAACCATGCACAATGCACATAGGGTTTAATGTTGAGTGGGAAGTGACGAACGAGTTAATTAGGGTCAGTCGGGGTGTAATCGAGATTACCGCATACAATGTTGCTTGACCCTAGGAACTTTTAAGCATTACCTATATTTAACTAACTTTTGCTCGCGACTTCGCCCGCGTGAAGGAGTTTTCCGGAATAGAAGTCCCGCTATATATGTTTTTAATTCATAAAACTCTTGTTCCCAAACATAGTGTTATGCACTTTGTTCCCCATAATAAGCTTAGTAAATAAATAAATTGAGGTATCCCTAAATAATTCAAAAGGAATTTAGGGTTAAGTATGGCATAGTTTGCAAAGGTTTTAGTAAAATATCCACCTATATTTTCTTTATTGCTATAAACCCTGGACCCTTACTTTGCTCCCCTATAATCTAAAAGGAGTAGAGGGGAAACTAGGGACCACGGATATTTTTCCAAAATTATGTAATTCGAGTATTATGGTAATGTTGCATTGATATAATACGAGGGGTTACCAAAAATATTACTCAACCATATTTATATATCACTTGATGTATATTGCTTAGGTGACGTAGTTGTACCACTGCAGCGCTGTCTCGGGTTAGATTCCTGGGTCGGACAAAGTGATATTTGTTTTTTTGGTCTTTTCTATTCGATATTAACCTGGAATTTGTGCCCGCTTTGGCGATAGGCTCGCCCTCTATCACATCATGGGACGGAAGGTATTCAAATATGTGCACCAGTTGCGCGTCTGCCTACCCTTCAGAGATATAAGGAGTTCCACGAAGGAAGAAATTAAATACGTATAGGTGACAACCCTACAATTTTCTCTATTAACTACCGTTTTGTAGTAGTAAAAATGCATGAGCGACAACCCTGAGACCTCTAAGCTAACATCACTTTACAATTAAACTATTTTTCGAATTTTATCGCGGTTTTAATGTTTTAGTTTTCTCCTGACGTTTCTAAGACTTTGCAGCGTTTGCAGTAACATTACTTCCCCGTTTCAACCACACGGAGTACGGACAGCCCTGCAGGGATTAGAGAAGAGCGCAACTTTGACAGATGTCGCTGTAAGAGCCAATAGGCTCAGCTTGATGTAGGCAGCGGCCGATGGCTCAGAACTAATCCACCTAAATAAAATATTGCATGCGAAACGTGTTTATATGTTTTGATAGCATAACTTACAAGACTTTATTATATTCTTATATAAAAAGTTATTTTGACTTTACTAAATGAAAGCCCATAGTGGTTTTTAAAAATAGTACTTTATAGTAAGTTACTCGAACCATAGATGTAAAATAAAAAGTAAGATTTGAACAAAATAAATATTTATAAAGAGTAATTTTAATTATACACGGTCTGATGCCAACTAATACTACTAATCTAAGAAAATTCTTTGCAGCGCTAACATTATACTTTCAGTCAGAAATACGCGCGCACATACACTATATTCGCACTAAACTACAAAATTATAAAAAAGGCAGAAAAATAAAACCGTGATTTTATTCATGGATTATTTATGGCAGTGCTACCAATAGTATACACAAATATCTTATCATTTATTAACACAATGATAAAATGACCCTGTATAATGGACATGTAGTTTAATATTTACATAACTGTTCATTATATTTTCTTCCTCACGTCTAAATACTCTAAATGACAAATTACAAATACGGCTAATTAGAATTTAGACAATATGATAATTTGACACACAAACTTGAAACAAATATTACTTATCTCCTATCAATGTTAATTAATTCATCTTAAAATTTATAATTATGTCATTAATTTGCGTTGTGGTGTACTATTGTAAACATAACGAGAAAAAGAGAAATAAGAGAAAAGCGTCTCGGTACATGCCGTTACCGGAAACCGGAAGTCGTAATTTCCCGGACTCGCTAAGGACCTTGGTGTTGTGCGACAAATTACGAAAACAATTAAAAATAGCACGCGATTACAAAAATAAAGCGTTTTCATTTTAATCATAATTAATAAACGAATTGCATTTTAATTTATATGCTTTAGAATAAATTTTAATAGCTAAAAGCTGATTTTTCAATTATACTTAACATTAATTTTATTCGTCAAATAAATTATACCCCAACTAATGTAAGCGATAAAATGTTCGTGAGCATGATGTTTTTAATTTGTATTATACCACGCAGTGCTTTGTAAATCGAACTTCTATTAATATTTATTATAGTCTGTAATTGTTCAAATGTTTTTAAACGCAGAAACTTACGGATTTTTATGAAATTTGGCACGCGATTAGATCTTGTACTGGATTAATATTTAGGATATATTTTATCCCGATAATTTGCTTTGGTAATCAGACTTTAAATAAATGGCGCTGGCTTTTACATTATTTTAGGGACTTTTGTAAAGACAAAGACCTTTTGACGCGAGCGAAGGCGTGAATAACACCCAGTATATAATATATAGATAGACATAAATATATGGCAAATAATCTAAACATAATACTCCAACGGGAATCCAGGGTCGCCAAAATTACGCCGTCGTATTGACCTCCCTGCTAAATGCAATATAAAGCATTAACATTCAAGGTATATGCCACTTGGGAAATTCCCCTAACACCTTCAAATGTGGGGCTACGAACTACCTCGTAAACATTTGCGAGTAATCCCATGCAGCGGTTGCACGCACTGTCATTACCCATGTTTATCGCAGCACTCTATTTACAGGTATAATTATACTACGTCACTGACTTTCACCATACAGTTTCCTGGGAAAAAATAACCTATATCCTTCCCAAGGTCTTAATCTATCTCCATACCAAATTTCATTAAAATCAGTTTGATAGATTTTGAGTTTATCGAGTTCCGACAGACAGATAGATTGTTTTAAAATATTTATAAGGATGTCAGTAATTTGATAATCTTAATCTTCAACAGAATATTGTACAATACGCGATAATCCTTAAAGCTAATTGCTAATTCAGCCCTGAATTTCTTAGGATAAAGCTAATGTCTAGACTCAAGCAGCTTATTATATTTTACAGACACATTAAGGCTTAGTTTATATTTTGGAGGCTTTCACCGAGCGAGATTAGATATTACAGATCTAAGCATACCTTATCTTAATGTTTTATATAAATTAACGGAGGTTATGATAGCTTTCATAACATTTTATTATAATTGTTTTAACAAATAGAAACGCGTGACAAATTAACAGACGGAAGGCAACAAAACACTATATTTTATATACAGATTTATAACGCTTTATTTATATAAACTATTAAAACAATAAAAAATCAATATTGATATACAAAAATATATTTAGTTTAGAACGTGCGAAACATAAAAGCGATAAAAAATTTCACCGCAATAAAACCCAAACATTACGCGCGCCATCCGAAACCGTCGCAATTTGATACTGATTGATTATGGGATGTGAAAACATACAATATCAACCATACAGAACCCGGTTATGGTTTAAATTGCAACGTGGGATGTATTTTTGGAATTCAATACACATTTTCAACGGTATGCGGAAATATGAATGGACCGTGTCAAAACTGTTGTGGAATAGTGAAAAAATAAAGTGTGATGTTATTTTTATAAAAAAAATTTTTCGGGACAATTCCGATGAAAATGTTACAGTAATTATCTTGTATTTTATTGTTTACTGCAAAATCTCTATTACATCATAAGTGTCTTTCATCACCAGGCCACTATGCTGATCTAGTAGGCCTCACATTCGAAAACCGTTCAAGAACTCTCATAAAATCGGATTCTCGAAGAAATCAAGTCTAACACAGTATTACGCAACTCTCAAGTACGGAAAACCCTTGCTTCTTTAAAATAAATGTAATCATCGAATAATTAACCTCATAAATCAAGAAAACTAAAACTGTATTTAGATCTACTTTACGGTATTCGATGCCTGACATTCATGTATTAAACTGTAGAAAATATTTTAATGAGAATGCATTGCCATTTGCATTCAAGTATAGGATACATCATGTCCGCACAATGGACGAACAGTCATACGTGCATGGGTGCCGCTACAACATTATTGTGTTAGTGTTTCTGAAACTTCTCTGCCCCTCACAAGGATTGGTGGCCTAGTGGCGAAGGGCGAAATTTTCCGATAGGGAGCCCGACATAAAATATAGTTACTAATACTAATTATAATTAGACTTTAAGCCACTATGCTATAATAATAATTTATTTATTAATAACATAATCTATTTTAATAGTTTTCTTATAATAAATTAGACTTCAGTCGAGGCGGGTTACTAAAAAACTTCCCTTTCTAAATGATAGCCAGTATTCCTTTTTATATGCTGGGCCTCTAAAACCACTATAGTAGCCTACGTAATTCACGTTCCAGGATAAGCTTGTGTATATCTGGTTTCGTACAAGCCGGTAAAATTGTGGCGACTGACGATAATCATCTACCGTCAATCCTTTTTTTATTAGGCACGGAAAAATGACCGATACCTGACCGATAACGACCAAATAGTAATCGGAATGGGGACCAATAGACTGTCGACTGACTAGAGATGATTACCCCTCGGCAGTCGACACAATTATGCCGGCCTGTTGGAACCGGATATACACAGGCAGATCCCGGAACGCGACACACTTACGTGAGCCACTACGGCGGGTTTTAACACCTTGTATACAATGGCTATTCGAGCTGATATAAAATGTATCCTACCACCAGCAAAACTCTATGTGGACGTTACTAACTACATGGAGCAGTGACGTCACTCCGCCGTACTGTATGTAAAAAGCCCTCTGATTGAGAACCGGTGTCCCATAACAACATCACCGTTATGCATCGTGCAGCTGACAGATGTTCGCAATAATTCAGCTTTCCACCGTCAGTTCTGTTAGCAATTGCCTCTCCTGACCACTCACACACGCGGCAATGGACACTGAACACCGTACGCAATTACCGCTTTAAATTGTCTGTCCAGGTTCTGAACAAGGCCTGTACAATGAATTGATTGTTGGAATAAATCGCGTATAAAAACCGCTGTAGTGGCTAGCGTATACCGAAGTGTTCACCGGAGGAAAGTTTTTATTAAAATGATCGAGGATCTCAAGTTAAACATTATTGGTAACGAGTAGATATTGTGAGGAAGGCTACATACCTGAGAATTATCTTTAAGTCTGCTAGCAGGCCAGGCCAGCGTGCTAGGTTAAGGCCTACACCCTACATCCTTCCAGTAGTAGAGGAGGCCCATGCTCGGTAGCGGGCAGTGTCAAATAAAGGGCTAATATAAAAAAAAAACTAACGATTTACACACGTTATTTCCGTCTAATGATGTGATGGGTCATGGGGATAATATTGTGATGATAGGCGTAGGGCATCAACTAATTTGTTTGAAAAAGGAACTTATTGTAATTTTAAAAGGTTTCTACTTCTTTTGTTTCTATTCCGCATTATTTTCTTTTTTAACAAATTGGCTTTATAATAATATTTTGTTATAATTACCTACTCCGATAGCTTTTTATAAAAAAAAAGAATTTAACCAAATTTATATAACAAACGCTTGGAAAATAAACCATATTAATTATCAAAACACGCCTAACGATATCACACATGAATATTTCACGAATGTCCGTTGATAACATGGTAGCCCCGGAAAATAAGGGTTTTTATTACACCAACCCTAAATTATTATACCGTTACTCTTCTGAAGTCGATAATTCAAAATTTATCAGCTTTCCGTTCTGTTATGGCGGCTTTTTGATAGTTATTGCAGATGAATTATTACGAATGAGGACTGTTCCGAAATTTCGAACGTTTTATCAACAATGATTGATAGTGTAGACACGGGATTCGTTAAATCCAGGCATTGATCGTTTATTTTTAGTGGTTCGCATTTTATGGCAAAATTAATGACATACTGTATTATAGGTAGGTAAGTATGGAAATAAAAAGAAAATTTTGAGGTCACTAAGAGCTAAAATGTTGTCTATTTTCATCGCATTAGCATTAAAAAACAGCATTAATTAACGAAATAGCTATGTAGTAGGTAGATGAGAAATTTGGAAATGCATATAGGTACATAATATTATGTATTTATGCCAATTTATGCATATTGGATAGGTTCTAAACAAAAATTCTCAACAAAAATATTGCCATCTATAATCACTAAACTGAACTAAAAACTCCATGACAGTAATATCAGTCTTCATAAAACCAAGAGATGGCAGCTATCACGCTGTAAATAAAAACATTACAATCAGTTTGTTTATAATTTTCAATTTACTATTACTATTTGTTTTGTAATCAAAAGAACATTTGAGAGCTGTAAAGTAATCGTGTTACTGATATTCTTTGAAACCGACAGCACAATATCTGGCAGCGTCACACCCCTATACAAAAAAGTTATATACAAACAACATGGTGGATCAGCTGTTTTCGTTTTTCTCAAATCGTAAATTGTTTTTATAAAAACGACGCATTGTTATGGTTTAATAGCCATGTGTGAATTAAAATGGGCTCCATCGCATCTGTGCTGCAATGGCATTGTCAAACGTGCGGCCAAATCAACCCCACAGAGAGTGTGAAGTGCTTAAAATGTGGTACAAAGAGAGTATCAAGTCATGACAGCGGTTTATCAAGGGATAACTGCAGGGATTCTTCATCGGAATACACCACGAGAACAGGAAAAAGCGAAGGCACCACCCCAGGTTCTGAGGCGATCTTCATCCCTTCCGAAAACCAATTCAATAGGTGAGTATTAATATCTTTTGTTGGTGGTACAAGTTATTGATTTTTGTTGACCTGTATTTTAGGTTATATTTCGTCAGTATTATATTGTTGCGCGTTCCCGAACGTATTTCATTAACTAAATTACAGCGTGACATGATTATATGTGCGTATGTGAGTTAATAATTGGTGTGTAATGTGTCTATTGTCGCGACTCGTACAATGAACATAGGTAGGTATTTATATGTGGGCGCAGTGTTCCGAGCTGTAGAAAATTGTGTTGTATCGCGTGTTTATCACAAAATTGATTTATTTAAGCCAATTTCATAGCGCAATGTCGTGAAAACATATGCCAGTAAGTATTTTAACTGGATAAATAATGGCACAGTGGCACAAAGTAACTCTAATAAGAATATTCAGACAATGGGTGTATTTCAGTAATGTTGTACAGCTCTATAGAGTTTTGAAATGTTAATAGATTATAAATTAAATACATTATGCTGTTAAAATACACTATTTCAAGTAATAGTATGCTGTTTAATGCTGATCTGAAAGAGTTTATAAGTCAGAATCTGCTTCTTTTCCTGGTAAAACCATAACTAACAAATAATATATTTTATTCAACAGAACAGCTGGACATAAAAGTACTTCTATTCACAATGCATTGAATGATTATAAATCATCATCATTGTCACCCAATTATTTTTTATTTTATAATTCAAATTTATTTTATTGTTAAGTTTGTGTTGTTTAATAAATTGGGTAAAATACCAGAGTGACATGATGCTCTATATTACTAGATTTATAAAATATTTTATTTTCCTAAAAGTAATATTTGTTCTCATAGATGGCAATCCTGAACCAAGGTGATAATGTAACAAAACCACTAAATTAGTACTTTAAATGGATTACCATTAGAAAATTTTATATTTTATAATGTGCAATGTAAACCTGTCTAATTATACAGTACTAGCTTTTGCCCGCGGCTCCGCCTGCATTATAAAGTTTTTCAGGCTAAAGTTTTCCGTTATAAAAGTAGTAGTTTCCCGGGAGCCTATGTTCTTCCCAGGGTCTCAAACTGTCTCCATACCAAATTTCATCATTATATGTTGGGTAGTTTTTGAGTTTAACACGTTCAGGTAGACAGATGCAGCGGGGGACTTTGTTTTATAATATATTTTTTAGAACGTTTTAAGAGGAACAATCTCGTCATACATCATTGTTGCATAACTTTAACCGTTTACGCAGCGCACGCAACGGAAGCTCTGAAAACGAATAATTTTTCCCCCGTTTTTGCAACATGTTTCATTACTGCTCCGCTCCTATTGGTCATAGCGTGATGATGTATAGCCTATAACACTCCACAAACAAAGGACTAACCAATGCAAAAAGAATTTTTCAGTTTGGACCGGTAGTTCCTGAGATTAGCGCGTTCAAACAAACAAACTTCAGCTTTATATAATAATATAGATTTGACTTACTCCTGCTGATATTTATGTTTAACATCAGGACACAAAACACTGTTTAGCTATTCCAAATTTATAATTTCTTATAAATAAATTAAAATAAAATGCTTCACATTGGGCAAACATAGTTGTGCTTATGTTAATTCAAGGTACATGAGAATATTTAATTATTACCAATTACCAATTAACTCACTTATATAAATACAGACAATTTATATTGGACATAAAATGTATGAAAGAACTCGGACTGGCAAGAAAGAAGAAAAAGATATATATAATCCTTATAAAAATAAAGGGAAGATGCACCACAATCCTCACCAGTGCAGATGATAAAAACCCTTACCTAACTATCTTACCAGCCTTTCACTAACTACCTTTTTTGAGTAACTCTAATAATAATAATATCAGCCCTGTATTATATACTTGCCCACTGCTGAGCACGGGCCTCCTCTACTACTGGGAGGGATTAGGCTTTTTAGAGTAACTCTGCCAAGACATTTCTCGTGTTATTTTTCCTATAAATAGAGGTTTCTAAAATTATTCTTTTAAGGATTCCAAGCTCCACATTTTTGCTTTGTTATCGTCTAATAAGTTTGAGGTTGGTTGGAATTTGTTCCAAATAAAGAAACAGCTCCCATACAAAAAGTGGACCTGTCCTTTATAATAAAAACATTTTAACAAAAAATTAAACCACCTCCAAAACCAAAAAAATAATTTAACATTACCTATATACTGGTTACTAATTTTGGAGTTTGTGCCTCATAATATGCTTAAGATGATAATTACCCAAGTACTTAAGTTACTTTATAAAATTTGCGAAAAACGATGTGTAAGCCTCTAAAATATGAGGGTTGCCCACGATTTCTCCTGGATCCAATCATTAGATCCTGACTTGGTGCCTATAGGACCACTTCAAAAGTATCCGCTTTAAAAAAAAAAAGAATTTTGACAATTAGTCCACAATTGGCGGAGTAATCGCGAAACAAACACATAAAAAAAAATACAGTCGAATTGAGAACCTCCTCCTTTATTGAAGTCAGTTAGTAATGCTGTAATGTGATGTGACAAAATAATCTTAGAGACAAATTTAATAGTTTTTTGACATTTTTACTTTTTTTTGAGGTGCGTTCCAATATAGTAACATTTATTTTTAAGTTATATTTAAGTAAAATAAAATTATAAAAGTCTTATGGTCTTATTCATAATAAAACCCGTATCGAAGGTATAAATCGCAAATAGTTAAAACGTCCTCTAAGCTTATCGAGCCTTCGATAATTTTTTTTATTCATAATGGTTTCGTAAACCTCCGATAACAAAAAGGCCTTTAAATGTGCACAATGTTGCCATTTCGTAGAAAAAAAATAATTTAAATAAGTTCTACCAATTACTACCAAGTCTTGTCTCTGGAAACAGACAATAAAAAAAAATTGTCTAGTCATTGTCACAATGGCGTTTGTCAAAAAAGTAAATAAAATAAATACAGGAGGAAGATTTATTTGATGTTCTCTAAATTCTTTGTAAAACTTGGAAGAACGCAGGCAGCAAATGCAATAAAATGGAGAGAGATAAAATAGAGAAGTGAAAAGTAGTTGGAGGAAGACAAGGTTGGTGCAGCTCTTTTCTGTATTTGAACGTTTGCGCTATGCATTCCTGCATTACTAACTATTGCTTTTTTACAAGATTATGTTGAAGTAATTGATTAGGGACCGGGTATGGACCCGCTCCCTAACCAAAACCCTCCCTAAAAGAATATGAATTCTTGAACGTGAATGTCGACACGAACTACAATTTCATATAGATGTCGTAGATTCATTTGGGGGAGCTGTGCTAACTGAAATGAAATATTGCTACTCTTGCATTGCGCATGTCAAACAATACGCACTATGATAGCCACTCTTAAAATATTCATATAAATAAAATATTTGAATAATATACAATGGTGATTATGTACCCTGGTGGCATTCAGCACAAATAATAAAGTTAAAACAGCACAATTAAATATAAAAGGAATAAATCAATTTTATTTTTTAGATCATGCTCATTGTGCCTCCTCAGAACCCACTTCCAATAGAAAATATAAAGGAGATATGTATGTATCCATTTTATGCTATAATCATGTAGGACATTGTTGTTTTAGGTAGGTCATAAGTAAAACATTTTTGAGGTCTTTATTAGTTAAAATAACAAATAAAATAAATAAAAACCTTTATCATGTAGGCATATATATAAAAGTTTCTTATGTTTACGCGAATGTTAGACATTAATATATAAAAGGCTCTTATGACAAGTCATCATATAATCAAATATGATTTACAATTTGTAAAGTACACAGATTAAGGCATGCATATGATGCATTAGTATACTATACTCGTAATCCACCTCCACCTGGAAATATAAGGGTGGTATTAACAAATCATCATTAAATAATTTAAATTTTATACTATAATCCTGTGGGATACTACTGTTGTATATTTGAATAAACATTTTTTTATTTCAAATTATGTTGAATTCTTATACATTGCATAATTTCAGGTTTGTCCCACATCTGCAGAATAAATTGTAACAGTAGAAGTGCAACATGCTATTCAGATGGACAATGAGCACCAGTGAAATAAAAAATCAAAATTGATATATATTAATAAAAGAAAAATATACATTTTATTAAAATAAATGACAATGACTAACTTTAATTATGTTGTATAATTAGTTACCTTTCAGTGTGAACAACTTTAATCTAGATTTTGGTTCAATGATGATAATAATTGATTCTGACACCTCTTCAATATTGGAAACATTGTTCTGTGGCATATATTTTTCTTTGAGCAATTGCAATGTTGTGCAACACTGCAAGAGCCACAACAGTAGTCTTCACATTGCCAAATTTAAGATATGCCATGTTACAGACATTGAAAATGCTGTTTCCACACACCAAAGTTGTTGTTGCAATATCCGGGAGTTATGAGTGCTGCTTTGCCATCTAACAATCTCTCTGATCTGAAGATTAGCATCACAAGTCACCTACAACAAACCTTTAAATCTTATGAACAACAACATTGAGGAAATAATATCCTTTTCTGTATAATATTAGGCTGCATCACAACCATATTTTTTTATTGTATATGGGTGTAATAAATACAACCAATTATAGATGGGAAGTCTTTTACGTGGTGAAATTCCAGCCTTAACAAGGGTTCCTCTGAAACGAAGTGGGGCATAGTTATAATCTGCAACATGTTATAAGTACAAGCGCACGCTCCACTTTGCTACATATACCACTGGTAGTGGCTTAAGATAATCCATAGAGGTCTCCAACATCTTACATCTATTAAAAAACTAATCTAAAAGTAGCTCATCATTAGGTATACGTATTTACCGAAGTCTGTATAATATGGAATAGAATTAACTTACTTCATGGCGATCGCAACATGTCAATGCAGTTAATTAATACTTGCAATTCTGGTGATCTGCCACAACCTATACGGTGAAGCTGCAACTCTTCGCGGACTATCAGTCACTTATAAATGCAGCCGTATGTTTGGAAAAATAATACCGTTTACGGAATTCATCATTATCCAGAGAAAACGGATCGAATTTCTGACGACACATTTTTTTACCTAAAGCAGCCTGGCTTGCATTTTTAATACGTAACTAAATAAAATTACTTCTTGAAACGAAAATGATCGAAATGTTGTATACTTCTAAGTACACACTGACTTTGGCAACAAGCGTCAAACACGAAACAGCTGACCGACGTCAACCATTTTTTTGCTATCGAACGCTTAACATAGGTGTAAAGACGGGGGTTAGGCTCGATAAATTAAAGCATCTTTATCGGAGACTTTTAGTGCAATTGAACCATTATGAATACCAATTTTTTACATGCCTCCGATAACGCCCAGATAAACTTCCGATAATTCTAATAGTTTTATTATGAATAAGACCATTAAAATCAGAGGATCTTTTAATTTAAATGTTTATATTCAATATACTTGTTTTTAATGTTGTATCCAAATATGTATAAATTATATTAGAATTTCTGTCCAATAAAAAATCGTTTTTGGACATATATAAAATCCATCAGACAAAACTCTAATTTTGTTAGAAAAGTTCAAATGATACACAAATAAAAATGACTTGTTTCACGCAAAAAAATATCAATATTGTCTTAATTACTTAGGTATTTATTTGTATTATATTTTCGTAAATGTTGACGCATATGTTGAGTGTGTTCTGTATTGTGTTGCAGCGGATGGTCGTGCGTGGGCTCGGCGCCCGAGGCGTCGCGCGCGTGGCGGTGCGCGTGCGGGCTGCGCAACGTGTCCGCCGCGTGGCGCTGCGCCGCGTGTGACGCCCTCGCGCATCACGCGCCCGTGTACAGGTGCCACACAACCTACTATAAACCACTCTCTATCAAATGTCTATTATGTAGAATGAGGATGAATTAATATTTTCACGATTATAAGGATATCTTTGTTTACTAAAGTATACATACAACATAATTTTTAGGTTATCGGATGATGAAGATCAACCTTCAGGGATGACGGAAAAGGATAATCCTGCACAAGGTAAGTTTACAAAACATGTCTAGATATGGCTTACATATTTAAAAAATAAACATTTCATAATTAAATACTGTGCATTCAATTTGTTCTTGCAGACACTATGATACGGTCCAACACCCTGGCTGTCCCATCATATAAACCCAGATCGAATTACTCGGACGGAAGACGTCTGAATCTAGATTTACAGTCACTAAGACTGTCCCCCACCCAGCTGACCGATCAGGCGCACGGCGTGACCAGATCACTGTCGCATGGCTCCGTCATCAACTCCCAGCAGAAGTGGTGGAATGTGGAGGAGACCAGGGGCACCATCAATAGGCCCACTAGTTTGATGGTGTCGGAGAGGTACTGCAACACAACGCAGTACAATCCTCGGGAGTCGTTCCTCAGGAGTCTCCACACTGTCACGCGAAGACCAAAGAAATGCAATGAAAGCAAATCCAACTGGGAGCTGAACTATGTGAAGGAATACCAGAGAGAGCAGAGCAAGGCCCTGCACCTGAAGAAATGGGCGTGCAGTAAATGCACCCTGGAGAATTCAGGCATCAGGACGCACTGTGAAGCGTGTCTGTCGCCCAGAGTGTCGCCATTATCGCGGATCCCTAATGCACGGGGCCTGAGCGTGACCACTTTGGGCCGGCACGAGACCCTAGGCAGGGAGGGGGCCACGTCCCTACCGTCGTCTGGTGGGGTTATGATCACAGTTCCTGATTGGCCTCAGACCGGCACCGCGTTAGGATCGTCTTTCCGACGGTCCGTCAGCGCGCAGAACTCTCCAGAAATTCGGCCGACCTACCGCCGCTCGTTCTCAGAGCAGACCAACGCTGAGAGACCGGTGGGAAAGGTCATATCCAGTAGACGAAGTTTGAATGATTACCAAAAGTCTCTGGCCAGCTACTGCGGAAGTCTGCCGAAGACTGAAAACAGGAAGGAATTGGCCGAGAAGAAAATCGACGAGAACAGTGTTGAGTTGATGGACAAAGAGTGTAGTTGGGACACGAACGCTGAGGGAGTGATATACGCGCTACCCAACAAGGGCAAGTACAAGGATTTGAACCTGCAACTGCAGGTGAACAATAACGGGACGCGGTACTCGTACGTGTCAGTCCAGGACACGAAGACGGTCATGAGCAACTCTCAGAATGAAGTGTTGTACTCAAACGACATTGGGGACGGTGATTACGCGAGAATTGATGAGTTGCTAGGAGCTGAGAACTGCATATCGCCGGTGAGTGAGGGTGTGGGGAACCTGCGCACCTCGCACATCGGCCCCTCGGTGTCCAAGGATGTGGGTGCCAAGCCCGCCAACCCGCTCGCCGGCAAAGTGTCGCAGAACCCACGAGAGATGCCTAAAGTGCCTTCAACGCAACAACAAGCCGCGTGAGTACACATTATATTCATTAAATTTCCAAAATTAATTTTAATATTTTTTCATGAAAAGAAATCTTAAATATAGGCATGTATACAACAATGAATGTATGGTACAGTAAATGTGTGTTGTGTTGTGCAGCCGCGAGAGTCGCATGTGGCAGTGCGGCGAGTGCTGGTTCGCGTACAACGCGTGGTGGTCGCGCGTGTGCGACGTGTGTCGCAGCGCACGCCCGCCGCACGCCGTCACACTCGCCGACAGGTTGGCACCACACTCACGCTCTTTTTTCATAATATTGTATACAAGTATTTTTGACAAGCAATCCAATCCAGTGAATAAAATAAGGTTTTTGTAAGAATTATAAAAAAAACCTTTTTTTGTATTAGTCTATTTTCGCAATTGAACAAAAAATAATTTCGATCTTTTTTTGAAATCAACGGTAAATCATCTAGACTAAAATGGCTAATAGTTATATGCAACAGCTGATTCCTAGGGGTCGTTGACCTTTAGACAATACAAAAATATATTGATAACATTTTTTAACAAAGCCACTATTAAATTATCTTTAGTTCATAAAATGTTTTGTTTGACCCGTTTAGTGTAAAAATTAACAATGTTGACATTGTTTTGTTAATCATAATTTTTGGCATCATTATTTAAACTAAACTGGCACAAGTCCAGAACTCATATAGCATTGTCAATGTCATAATGAGAGGTGTGCCCTTCAGCTCAAAACCGGGGAACCCTTCGGAAGCTGGCAGTTCTAAGCCAGCTGACCCTCCGAAGAAACTCACCGTGCCCATAGCCTCCCTGGACCATGACCTGAATAGCGATGAATTGCTGTTTGCTGTTGGTAAGTGTTTGGATGTTGGTCAATTTTGATTGTAAGACTTGTTCTTTAATGTTTAGGTATGATTTGGTGGTAACCTGTACCATACCTAAACATTAAAGAACAAGTTAAACAACACTCACTTACCAGTGATCATTGCTGACTGGAATTACACACAGCAAAGAAAATGTTAGTGCGCTATTGCCTTGTTAAACGAAAAGGCAAGCGTTCTCCAATTTGTAGCGAGTTATCTTATCACCCGTAGAATTTTGGACATAACATTTTTTCACGTCATTAACACATTCCAGTGATAACTTCTTTATTAGATCTATGAAAGTTATTTTAATTATCATATTTGATCCTACAAATTTTTATACTTCACATCAGCCACAGCCATTTTCAAAAAATAATCCCAATTTCAATCTTCAATCTGATTATGAGATTGAGTTATTTTGATTAGTTCATAATCAAAATACATAACTCATTTGTAAGCATGTCTAAAAGAACTTTGTTATGATTGGTAAATTTTTGAGATAGACCGAAAAAAGCGATAGGGATCGTTTGGTGAAAATGGCGGTTAATGAATTCATATTATGTAATTTATACATAAGAGTATTTGTCTTATAGAGTCTGACAGTCGCAGCGGTGGCAGCGGCAGCTCCAGCGGCGGCGCCGGCAGCGGCAGTGCTGCTGGTGCTGGCGGCGGAGCGGCGCTGCCGACATGGTCATGTGGTCGCTGCACGCTGCTCAACGAGCCTGACGCCAGCGCATGCGCCGCCTGCGCCGCCTCCAGGCCGCAGCCGCATGACTACTGGTACACACATTACTGCTCTTTTTTATAGTATGCTATTTTAAAAGTTTTTATATGGCATGATAGATCGACACACGAATAGGTCACCCAATGTTAAAGAATGTCTACCATCTATAAGTACACACAATATGAGAAATATCATGGGTGCATTATCGGCCATAAAGAAAAGGAATAAGGAATACAAAAGATGGGTGTTTGCGCCTTCAGCGAACTCACTCGCCATACTAAACACCGCAGCAAGCTGTTACTTCCGCTAGTCTTGTGTAAGACAGTGGCACTGCCCTGGTGGAGTCACTACATTGATGCTCAGTACTATGAACTATCCATAACAAGCCCTCGCCAAATCTCCGCATAAGTTGTAATTTTAGTTTCAAATCCTTGGTTTTAACGACTTGTCATTTCGCCAACGCTGTAATTAGACTTTGTAATTTGTTATTAGAACTATTATACTAAATTTTGCTCACAGCTTCAGTCGCTGAGATGTCGTTTTAGGAGTTCTAAATTATTTTATTTTATTTGAATAAGTAAACAAACCATTCCCTACCTACCAATAAAAATGTCAGTGTGTACGTCCTCATAGATTAAAAATTAAAATGAACGAAATATAATAAAGCGCTATTAAATTTAAAACTCACGAGCTACATAATTTTATATATATTTTTTAATACAACTATTCTTTAATGTATTTTATTTGCCCAGGTCGTGCAGTTCGTGCACGTTGCGTAACCCGCTGTCGGCGAGCTTGTGCCTCGCGTGCAAGACTCCGCCCGTGCCCAAGCACGGACTCACCGCGCCCACGGACAATCACGGATCGAGTGAGGCTTTATGGAATTTATTTTCTGTCAATGATAATTTTAAATACATCCAGCTCGAAGGATCCAAAAAATCGGGCTCGAAGGACCATTATGAAAATCATAGAGTATCAGTAAATTATGATTAATTTGAAATTCATGATCATTATGAGGTAAACATCTGTAAGAATTTTAATCGAAATTTTTCGGTGTGCCAACTCGCACTACACCTACGTGGACAAGATCCAAAACCTCTTAGTGGTAGAGGAGAACCGTGTCCAGCAGTGGGATAATCTATTACAGTGCTGGTATTGTGTTTGCAGGTGGTCGCAGTCCGTCTCCGCGCAGGAGCAACCGCCACACGCCGGCGCTGCCGCGGCGCGGCTCGCGACACAAAACACCGCCGCCTGAACCTAAGTACGACACTCTTTGGACTTTTTCTAGAAGTGGAGAAAATTATAAAGATAATATTTTATATTCGTTGGTGTAGACATTGTTAAGTCGTTTGACAGCTAATAGTTTGAAGTAGTGAAAAAAAAAGTTATTAAGATATTTTACATTCGGTATAGAAATTGTTATCTTAAGTCATTTGACAGCAAGTAGATGTTATTCTTAGGTGCAATGATATTGTATTTCAATGACACTTTGTAAATATTTCGTGTGAAGGTGCGTTTATTTTGAATAACAGAGACACTAACATTTAGTTTTTTTGGTTTGGGTGGACTGTAAATGTCATAATGGAATCAACTCCATGCGCCATGATATTATTCAAATTAAATGACTATAGGCCTTATGGCCATCGCAATTACTGTCATTAACTTTAAAATAAAAGACTCACAATATAGTTATTTGAAAATTGTAATATAATGATTGTGTGGCATTCAGGAGTGAGTCTGGCGAGTGGTCGTGTTCGGAGTGCACGTTCGCGAACCGCGGCGCCGCGCTGTGCTGCGACATGTGCCAGTCGCCGCGGGCTCGCCTGCTGCCCGCCCACCAACACGACGACGAGCGTGAGCATACCACACACAGTACTATACACTTACAACGTGATACTAATTGACGTCACAGTAAAGGCGTCAGGGCTTTTATCGGACATCCTACGAAACAGAAATAGGGTTTTGCTAGATTTGATGCTTGTAAATATATTTCATATGGTGCATATTTCATTTTAGTTTTTACACTATTTTTAAAATGTTTTTTATATTTATGTTCTCAAACTTCCTAAAGAAATTCCTCACTACAATATAAAGAAGTTAGGAATGTTGAATAGGATTCTAGAGTGAACAAACATTTGTGGTGAACAGCATGTATAATAGTGTAGTTCGGAAGTGAGCAGCAGATGTGTCCGCAGCGGAGGGGCCGGAGGGCGAGCGGCAGGAGGGCGCGCCGATGGAGGTCCTGCGGCTCGGCGAGGAGACGCACGCCTGGACGCAGTGGCAGGAGGTGCTGGCGCAGTGTGCCGCCGTGAGTCGCTGTCCATGTATACAACAATAGTTATTTTTTATTTTCCTGGCTGTAGGATATAAATTATATCCACCTCAATAGCGACTACCGTACACAAGGTGTTAAAACCCGCCATAGTGACCCACGTAAATGTATCGCGTTACGAGATCACCCTGTGTATATTCAGTTGCAACAGGCCGACATAATTGTCTGTGTCGACAGCCGAGGGATAATCATCTCTAGTCAGTCGACATTTTATTGGACCCCCCTCCGCCTACCACCAAGAGCACTGAGGTTACTTGCCAAACACGTATAAAAAGTGACGCTAATCTCAGTTTGTAATGGGAAGAAAAAATGGATTTCCATTTTTTCATAAATTTCATACATAGTCATTGCTAATGATTAGAAATAATTATAAAAATAAAAACTTATATGTGTCAGCCTCACCGTGTATACAGTTCAAGATATTTAATATAGACTAGTGGTAGTCCAGTGAAAATAGACTGTCGAATTAATTATATTTGTAACAAATATTACACAGGAAATATTTTATGTTTTTACGTATTAATATTTAAAAGATAATTCATACCTCTTTTGTTCAACACCCTGTATATAGCTATGTGTGCGTTGCAGACGGGCGAGCCGTATGTGGACTCGTCGTTCCCCGCGACGTGTAAGTCGCTGTACTACAGCGGCTCCGGCGAGGGCGCGGCGGCGCGCTGGCTGCGGCCCCACCAGATACACCTCGAGCCCGACCACCGCCTGCCCTGGCTCGTGTTCCGCGACCCCAGGCCCTCGGACATCTCGCAAGGTACCCGCTAAGGCACATGTGGACATTAAAAAACAAAACAGAAGAAACCCATTTTATTTTTAGTTCTTAGTGGCGGATAGTGGACACCGCTGTAGAGGACCACATAGTTACGTTCCTCTACGGAAGGGGAAGATTTCCAGTCAGGCAGATGTTGCTTGTGACCGGCCCCCTCCGACGGTTTCTATTCGGTGGTGGTATATATGCAGCGCGTGCGCGTGCATCTAGCGTGATTGCTGGTTAGTAACGCGTGTGGGCGGTGTGCGTGTGCGCAGGCGTGCTGGGCAACTGCTGGCTGCTGTCGGCGCTGGCGGTGCTGGCGGAGCGCTCGGCGCTGGTGCGCGGCGTGGTGCTGCGCGCCGACCCGCGCCTCGGCGCCTACCAGCTGCGCCTCTGCAAGGACGGCCGCTGGCTCACCGTCACGCTCGACGACCTGCTGCCCGCCAACAAGAAGGGCCACCTCGTCTACTCGCAGGTCCGGTGCTTACACATATATCTTCACTTAGCTCAGTCTTCACATCAAATGCACACCCATTGTGCGACATTTATCGCACGCGGAGCCACACAGTGCAATGCGCATACCTCGTAGTTGCATAAACACATTGAGGGCTAAAAAAGGGCACACAAACATTTTCCCTTATTTTTCCCACCGCCCATCCTAGGAAATTCTCTTTCTCTTCCTTCCCCTCTATCTATGGAAGCCTCTACTTTTGCTAAACCAGGGGTTAGTATGTATACCGTTTGCAGATTTTCCCCGCTGACTACCACAGCGACTCCAAAAAATGTCATTTGGTATAATAAACATTACATTAAAACAGGACCCAATCTGACAATCTTCGTACATCTACATCAACTCAGATCGTATACACTATACAATGATATACATTATTCAAAAAAAAATTGTCAATATTTGCGGTATATTTCATTTCCTGCGCTTTAACATACATAACATACATACATACATAACATCACGCATTTTATCCCCGAAGGGATATGCAGAGGCGCAACTAGGGCACCCACTTTTCGCCAAGTATGTTCCGTCCCATGATGTGATAGGGGGCGAGCCTAACGCCATATCGGGCACAAATTCCAGACTCCGGGCTGATACTGAGCAGAAAAACCCAAATATCACTGCCCGACCCGGGATTCGAACCCAGGACCTCAGAGTACTATTGTACCGGACATGCAATACAACTACGCCACCGAGGCAGGCTTTAACGTACGTCAATAAAAATGTTGTGTTGTTCACAGGCGAAGAGAAAACAATTATGGGTGCCGCTAATAGAGAAGGCTGTCGCCAAACTGCACGGGTGCTACGAGGCGCTCGTCTCTGGCCGGGCTATTGAAGGTAACCATCGTGCTCTCTTATTATTGACGTTAGGTGTTACGGTGATATAAGTTACCCTCGGCTTAATATTACAACGAGACGGGACAGAAGTTCCGACAAAGGAAAGTGGAAGGAGAAAGTTTCCTAAGATAAGAGGAGAGGTAACGAGAAAGTAATTGTTTGTAAGAGTTTATAGGCTTCGATGTGTAGTTACTGGGTAATTACCAGGATGTATACCACACGCAGGTCTGTGCACGCTGACGGGCGCGCCGTGCGAGTCGGTGTCGCTGCAGGCGGGGGGTGCAGGTGGTGCAGGGGGCGGCGCCCCGCTGGAGCCGCTGGACCGCGACCTGGTGTGGGCGCAGCTGCTGTCCTCGCGCCAGGCCTGCTTCCTCATGGGCGCCAGCTGCGGCGGCGGCAACATGAAGGTACTTTATTGTAATGGATCTATACAGAAGCATGTAAAAGTCTAGACTTAACAAACTGCCTACACTATTTCATAAAAATGTATGAGATAATTGTGTCTTGTTATTTGAAACGGTTGATAATACAGAAGTTTCTACAAACTCTTCCTGCTGACTGACTGACTATATTACTAGTCTTTGTAAGGTGTTCTGGATGACTTAGAACACTTAACCTCGAATGTGACATTTCCTTGTTTACTTCACAAAATATGTTAGTTTGGTTGTTGAACTGTGTGGGATTATCAGGTGGACGAAGAGGAGTACCAGCGCCTGGGCCTGCGTCCGCGGCACGCGTACTCTGTGCTGGATGTGGTGGAGATCCCGTGCAGCAGCGCGAGCGGCGGCGGAGCCCCGACGCGCCTGCTGCGCCTGCGCAACCCGTGGGGGCACTACACGTGGCGCGGCGCGTGGGCGCATGCGTGTCCGCGCTGGAGCGAGGAGTCGCGCCGCGCTGTGCGGGCGCAGGTGGGCTGCTCCGACGCCGACAGGGACCAGGGCGTCTTCTGGATCAGCTTCGAGGACGTGCTCAAGTTAGTACATATCATTTGTGGCTTAACAAGTGTTTTCTTTTTTTATTAATAGGAAAAATGCTATGAAAAATCAATAAGGCCTCAGCCATGTTTAATGTTGGTACTCGATATTTACTTTTTTTTTATTGTTATAATATGTATATGAACGTAACTGGTATGCAGGTACTTCGACTGCATCGACATCTGCAAGGTGCGCGGCGGCTGGCAGGAGGTGCGGCTCGGCGGCGTGCTGCCGCCCCTCGCCTCCGCCAGACACCTCACCTGTCTGCTGCTGCAGGCCGCGCAGCCCACCGAGGTCGACTTCACGCTCTTCCAGGAGGGACAGAGGTAACGCATATTCAAGGCATGTTATATTCTGGATGCGGATCTGCAGGGCATGGATATCTCACCTTCAGAATTGTTTACTTCGTGGTAATATAAAACTGACTGCAACGCTGGTTATTTTCAGGAACTCAGCGAAAAGCCAACGTTCCCAGCTGGACCTGTGTGTGGTGGTGTTCCGGACCAAGTCGGGGCCCACGGCGCAGGTCGGCAAGCTCGTGGCGCATAGCAAGAGACAGGTGAGACTACCATTCGTCATGTTATGCTGTGTATTACTAGCTTTTGCTTGCGACTTCGCCCGCGTGAAGGAGTTTTCGGGGATAAAAGTCCCTCTATATATTTTCCCGGGATAGAAAGTAGCTATTTAAGGCAAACAATCCTATGCTATATCATCTTTGTCTAACTCCAGCGGTTTCGGCAGCTTACGCCAAGATAGCAATTTTGTTTTTCGACTTACTTGATGTGTATCGTTATATTAAGACCAAATTACATAAAATCATTATAAATTGTAGTATATGTGTTATTCTGATGTATAACCAATATTACTGTAAAGTTTCATCGAAATCCGTTCAGTAGCTTTTTCGTGAAAGAGGAACAAACATACGTACATCCTCACAAACTTTCGCATTTATAATATTAGTTGGTATAATATATTAATAAAAACTATACAAAGAATTATAACCGATGCAGTGCAGCACTACAAAGTCTACGCCACCCGCCAGCCAACCTACACACATCAATACATAATAAATGTACATTCATTAAAAAAAAAAACAACAAAACAAAATAGACTCAAAATAACAATCACAAAGGGCAAGGAGAACAAGAGAAAATTAGGGAGAAAAATATTAATCATTTAAGTTTCCGAACGGACTAAAAAAAATGTGACAGTTTTCACTTGCCAGCTGTCAAAATGACAATTGCGTGATAAAGGATTCAAAAACAAAAAACGTAACGAATAAAAAAACAAGATACGAGAAAAATCGCACAGCAAGAAAACTATCAAAAGTGTGAGACAGCTTGAAGAGCTTAATAACAGCAAGTAATCACTATGCCATTGTTAGGTCTTACGCGACTTGTTGCTTCGACATTTCCGCAGAAACATGCTGCTACAACGTTTTTCTATTTTTTTATACAAATGGTGAGGTAGCTAGTCACCTACAGGTACATGTCACGTCTACTGGTCTCTCACATATGTGAAACCTACCACTTAAGAACTATAAGAGCGTTGATTTTATTATAGACAGTTAAAAACACTTTGCGCTTTTTTTTATCTACAAAAATATTCAATAATCTCAAATATTGTTTTTACAATAAAAATGATTCTCCAGGTGCGAGGGTTTGTCGGCTGCCACAAAATGCTTGAAAAAGGCTTCTACCTGGTCGTGTGTCTGGCATTCAACCACTGGCATACTGGCCTGGAGCTGGCAGACAGCTCGGCGTGGCCGCGACACGTGCTGGCAGCTCACTCCTCCAAGCCCCTGTCAGTGGAGCGACCACCGCTGCACCCCCACATCCTGGCGGACGCCATCATCGGCCTCACCCTGGCTAGGGGGCAGCGACATGAGGGACGCCAAGGGATGACTGCATACTACTTGACTAAGGTATGTGTAGAGTTTTGTGTAGCAGAGTATAAACCCTCCTCCTAGCCGAATTTCGACCACGGCAGCCAATCTCAACGGAGATCAGCTGGGTACGCAGGATATATATTATAGTGCACAAGTAGTGTGTGCGCAGTACACAGGTGCACTCTGTTCCTTCACTCTCATAGTTCGGTGAGACGGAAAGCCGACATTACTGGATAGAGATCAGACGCAGGACCAACGGCTTTACGTGCTTACCGAGGCACAGGGGTATTACACCGCCAACTTTTGACTCTGAACTGCGACTGAGTAATTTTGAAGATGGAATAAACCTAGTCACAATTATTTTAGCCCGACCCGGGATTCGAACCCAGAACCTCAGCGCGGTAGTCGTACGTGTACCATGTACAATTACAACTACGCCACTGAGGCAGTCAGCAGATTATAATAACCCGAGGCCCAGGGTTGTCCCCCATCAGGACAGTATAGACCGGTGTAGTATAGCTGCATTATTTGTGCCTCAAGCCATGTGGGATAGAAGCGTGAGCTTATATATGTATGAAAGAACTACATAGGTACACAATTTCAAATAAGAGTAAATTTTATAGTATTTTTCTTGTTCACCTACGCTTACCTTATGCATGCTATGTTTGTATCAACACAGCTGACCTTAGTTAATATTATCGTCAGGGTTGGGCGGGGCTGGTGGTTATGGTGGAGAATCGTCACACGGACAAGTGGATCCATGTGAAGTGCGACTGCCAGGAGAGCTACAACGTAGTGTCCACGCGCGGGGAGCTCAAGACTATCGACTCGGTGCCGCCATTGCACAGGCAAGTTGCAGTATTTCGTGTATGTATTTCATAGAAAAGAAACTTCTCAATGTTACCTTGAAAGTGGTGTGTGGTGCGTGGACCGCTCGAGGTGGTGCGACGTATCGTATGATCGTATGCGTACGGCTTCGTCCGGCGTACTTTAACTCTTTTTTAGGCGCAGTGTAATCAATATTTAAAAAAAAAAGTTGTAGACCTATTGCTTTTTTCTTAAAATAGCAATATGTTTTTTTTTTATTTCAATATTTTATGTAGGTTTTTCTTCTCGTTATAATAATAATAATATCAGCCCTGTATTATATACTTGCCCACTGCTGTGCACGGGCCTCCTCTACTGCTGAGAGGGATTAGGCCTTAGTCCACCACGCTGGCCTAGTGCGGATTGGTAGACTTCACACACCTTCGAAATTCCTATAGAGAACTTCTCAGATGTGCAGGTTTCCTCACGATGTTTTCCTTCACCGTTAAAGCGAAGGATAAATTCACAAATAATGCACACATGATTTTTTAGAAAAGTCAGAGGTGTGTGCCCTTGGGATTTGAACCTGCGGACATTCGTCTTGGCAATCCGTTCCACACCCAAGTAGGCTATCGCCGCTTATCTCGTTATATTCGATGAAAAGTGAGTTACGATATTAACAACGACTGTCATTATCGTACTAAACCTATGCTCGTGTGCGCGGTGTGCGTGTGCGTGAAGGTGTTGTGCGGGCTGCAACTAACCTGTGCGTCGTGTTGTTGCAGACAAGTGATCATCGTGCTGACGCAGCTGGAGGGCTCGGGCGGGTTCAGCATCGCGCACCGCCTCACGCACCGCCTCGCCGCCGGCGCGCGCCTGCAGGACTGGGCGCCCGCCGCCGACGCGCAGCCGCGCCACCGCCCGCCGCTCGCGCCGCGCCTCGCCGGCCTGCACGCGCCGCGCCTCATCACATAGCGCCAGCACCTGCACCACCACCACCACCACCACCAACACCAACCAGACTGCTCACTCACACTCAGCGCTCATACGAGATAAGTTCTAACTGTGTTACCTTCTGTGTGTCTGCGCTTTTGTAATACGTAATTATACAGCACTGCCAGCGTGCCACTCAATATTAAATCACTCAATTGATAGCATTAAACAATTATTGTATCGTAAAAGGTTATCAACACTACCGAACTGATTGCTAGACTTGTTTCGAGATTAATCGAGTATGCATGGTCTGAAAACATAATTCTATCCAAAAATACACCGTGCCCGAATATATTTCGACAATCACACTGCCTATAAGACCTGCTTCGGTGCTCCTATATCGGGCTGTCAGCTACATACCCTATGTCGAAATTATAAATGCTTGTTACCCAATGTGCTTTTCAATGATTTGTATTATCTATTTGCAACCAGTGCTCACAATGTTCATGGACTCAAATGATCAACTATTATAATAAATTAAACTCACATTTAAATCTGTTTCTTAGTTCAAACTTCATCCGATTTTCTATGCACGGTTTTGAGCTAAAAATTTATACGAAATATTCGATACTTTTTAAGGCATTTATTCCAAACATAGCAACAATAAATTCTACATCATTTGAAATCATATTTCTCTACATCAAGTCTAGAGTACATTTATATTCCCGGCAGCTCTGTCTAGTCACATTTATAAGTCTATGTACACTGCCCTTCCCCACCGATAGAGGAAAAACTAAATCGATTTCCACGCAGCATATTTACTCGTCAGTCTATAACTTCTAGTCGATTTTAATTTAAACTTTTTACGTATGTGTTCCTCCTAACTTTTAATACTATTTTTTACTTCTGTAACGTTATCTTATACCTTCAAAATGATCACTCTGGTTTATGTTTACATTATAATAAGACAGTACAATTTAAAAACTGTCTAATAAAAGAGGGAAATAATAATTTATGAATACGCAAAAATCACAATAATATTCTAATAATGCTTGTCATTGAGTTGAAAATTGTCATACAATACACCCAAAGATAACTAGCGTAACTTAAAAATTTGCAAAAAAAATCTACTAATACAAAAAAATAAAAAAAAATATTACAAATCACAAGAATTCGAACTAACGTCCTTAACGTAAGATCTCGGCTCCAGAGCCTCGTGTCATGCACAAAACTAAATGTTATTGATAACCCAGTCAGTTAAGAGTTAACTTGTTTATTGTAAGTTAAGTAAGGTTTCTGAGAACTGCGCGTAGTGTAGACTCGGCCGGGTGTAGCCCGGTCAGCTGATAACACAAATAAGTAGGTGATAATATTTTTTCTACTACACAAACTAGTGTAATCGTTGTCGGCCGGTGGTCGAGTGGTGGACCTCGTTCCCAGCCCACTCGGCCGCTCGCTGGTATCTTTGCCGTGAGAAAAGCACCGAGTGTTATTTTTGACAGAATCTTAGCATGTAAGCCACTTTAGATGTATCTTTGGCCGTTTTTACTCACCATAGTTAACTAGACTCCTAAAGGGAACACATTTAAACACGATGCGACTTCGCCCTGTTTTGGAGTTGCGTCGTCGCATCATTGTGTTCTTAATTAGGGGTCCCTTTAAGTCAATGTAGGGTCGAAACGGACATTCGCGTAGTTATAACTAAGTCATTGTATAAACACAGTCGTATCATGTTTTTTTAAAACATCTCATCACAGTAGTTCATTTTGTGTAGTGAAGTATATAACGTAGTGCGTGTGCAATTTAATGGGCGTAATTAATGTTATATCATTTGTAATCAAAATTTGAAATATTAACATGACTGAAACATCTTTCCGTCTTTAAAAATCGAATAATAACGTTTTTATTTCAAAACGTTTGCCACGAATGTTTTTAAGGATGTGATTGGGACGTGAAAATATTGTTTTTTTTTTTTAACTTGTATATATTCGCTTGGTAGGTTTAGTAATTAATGTTTCATGTTATTTAATTATATATAGTTAATTTGCAATAATTTAAAAAGACATTTTACATTTCCACGAAATTTTGGGTTAGGTGTTTTATTAACTGAAGACAACATTTGAAGAAAATTATTTAAGAAAATTAAATTCATAGATTTAAATACAGCATAATAGAAAATTGGCGAATAAATAGTGCTTTAACGGTTTGTTTCTTTGGTTCGTAATAATATTAATAATAAAATTAAAAAATAAGCTGTGATCATACTCGCGAGACGTAATTGTAGCAACACAATATTATAAAGAGGAGAGGTAAGAATTAATAATCACAGACAGCTTTCAATACCAAAAACAAGTTATTATGTTTTGAAACGTTTTTATACATAAAATATTACGTACGGACAGCCTTAAAAATAGATGAATAAATTAAAAATTTCAAATCGCGTTTAAACTCTTATATACGTATCAACAATAGTTTTTGAATGTGTTTAGCCATTTTCGTGACTGACTGTACATTTGTAATATTAAACAATTTACATCTCGCTAGTGTAAAATCGGCTTTAATGTTTAAAAAATACGTTCCATTCCAATAATACTCGTTTTAATGAAATTGTTTATTCGATAACGATTCTTGCCATTGCATTGCTTTACAACGATTTATTTAGCGGTAGGTATAGCTAGTTGTTTTGGAGTAATTATTTGTAATGGCGGTATTTTAATATTTCTTTTATTAAGTATATTTTGTTTGATGAATTTAATTCATATTGTTTTGATTATATGGGACATATTCGTCGAAAAACATGATGAAATCATTCTATGAATGCCCACAGTCGTGGAGGATCGCGATGTTTAACGCGCTCCGAGATGTTATATTGAAAGGGGTTTTAATCTTGAGGTGCAATGCAAACAGTACATATCTCTGCAGATATTGGCTGTAACAAACGACTTAAGTTAGCAAAACCACAAACCTATACGACTTTCGGACAATTTCAGTTTTAATAAAAAAAAATAGTCCCAAAATGATTTTCTCAAAAATAAATAAGTTTGAAATTATACAAAACTTATTAAGAAAACTCTAGTATTATATATGTTTTGTTTTCTTTAAGCATGATCTGTAAAATATCATCGTAGCGCATTAAACACTCGTAAATGAATTAAACATTTGTAAGTCTCGAAAATAATGTGACAAAGTGATGAAATTGAATGCTCATTATTATTAAAATGGCCTACACGACCCATGTGCAATATCTCATTTTGTTTAAGTATTACGGACACGCATGTGCATAATTATAATCATGGTATATTTAGTGTTAGTGTTAGAGCGTGTGAAGGTGGGAGTCTGCTGGACCTGCTTTCGAATGGTCTGGTTGTTAGGAGAGTTGGTGGCGGATTTACTGTTAACTTTTTTTTTGTTTGAAATACATATGATATTTGAATAGTGATGTAGAGGTTATGTGATAAAGGTTCACTACAAGTTTAAATAAAAAATATGTTGACATTTGGACACAATTTGATTAAATTTTTATATTATTTATAGTCATTAAAAACAAACCTTCTGTGGTATTACATTAACTTTTTCCATATATGTATTCAAAAATTGTTGTCATTAGAGATAGCAATAAATCCGCCATCGACAATTTTATATTATGTTCGATTTTGTCTAGTTCAAATGTGACGTATAAACAGTTTTTATGAATCTCATGTACAATAGTTGTGTGGTTTATACTCCGCGGACTTGTCGCACACAATGTAACAATAAAGAAGTTTTTAAATAGTCAAAATGTAGTTCATAAAACTATCGATAAGTTTGTACACCGATTTTACCCAAATTTTTGGAGCAATATGATTTTCTCATTGTATCTAGTTTAAGGACATGTTTCGTGCCATCGTTTGATATTCATTTTGTATGTGCGCGTTTACGGATGATAATTTTGATGACAAACTTTAATATGATTAAGAATGTGGGCAGTTGAGTCTGTAAATTGCGTAAAAAAGTTTTTTAAACCAAAGATTTAATAAGGAATCCAATGTATTTAGAATGTGGCAAAAAAACATGTCTCCGTGTCGTTTTATTGGTTGATTAAGAGACTAACACGTGACTAAAGCATTGGGCTCTCGACCAATCGCCTTTTTTGGAGACATTTTAAAGGGCTGGTCTTTTAAACCTTATAATAAAATGTTTTCAGAGTTTTCGGATGTTGTAATATTACTGAGGGTAATTTAAAATGTTGCACTTTTGCCTTAAAAAAACGTGTCCACTCAACTGCCTTAAGACTATCCCAAACCAAGCAGTTTCATTAACTGCTTGTTAAATTTCCATCCGTAACCGCGTAACGTATATTTTGAGAGTTAAATATAAAGGCTGGCATCGACTAGACAGAATCGAAGCGCGCCGAATCGAATCGCATATATTCCATAGCGTGGTTTGTCTCGGTGCTACAAAGCATTCCTAATGAAGCAACATATTTATAGCAGCGAATGAAAGCCATTCGACTCGGCACGCCTAGTCGACGTTAGCCACAATGGTGCACGGACTTGCACCGTTTGTATGTACTCGGCCCGAGTGGGCGCGCGTTTCTTCGTTTACATTTAGCGACGTTTTGTAGCATAAAGACGCTTATTTTACGAGTTAGCGGACGTCGATGCATGTTAAACTATTTATGGTAACGATAAGGAAATAAAATTATTTAAATTTGACTTTGTTTTTTTTTTTTTCATACACCTACGACATAAATACATAAAAATAGCGAACATGTTTGCTAATAAAATTTTATTTTTGCGTAATCTTCAAACCGTTGAATCGACTGACGTATATACATTCTACCGATTGATTCACAATATTGGTTTGAAAAATGTAGGCTGACAAGGAGTAAAATATAGGAAAAAAAAATAAGTACTGGGATTCGATTCTAATATGGAATCGCATAAAATTCTGAGTTCCAAGGTAACGCCTGTAGTTTTTGCGAATATGTAATATAAGTTAGAAACAGGACCATGTTAATATTTTTTCTTTTTATTTACCTTTCTTCACTTTGACAGATTTATACTTTAAGTTTAAGTTTTCAGGCACCCCCAATGGAGTTGAAGCAGACTGATCAAAATTAGTGAATATTACATTACGATGTTTGATTTCGAAATCCGGAAAATATTTATGTTTATCAGCTAAAGTAATAATGCTTACGTCTGCTCCTGTGTCAACCTCAAACTCAATGATTTTCCCATTTACACTAATTTGCAATAAGGCAGGTGGAATTTTTTCTTTATCACTAAAATAAAAAATTTCAAATATTTCTGGTTCTGATACTACCTTTTCATTAATGTCGTCCTCTGAACTTGTTCTTTCTACTACATTAACATTCTTTACCTTAAATTTCTTATTTTTATTACATACTTTGAAAATATGTCCTCTAATACTGCATTCACTACAATTTTTTTCCCGGAGTGAACATTTTGCTTCTATGTGTCCATTTTTCCCACAGCAGAAACATGACAAACTTTGTTTATTCGTTGGTGTTATACTTGAACGATAGGTAGTGTTTCTGTTCCTATTGAAGTTTTTTCCTTGCAATTGAAACATTTGTGTTTCTTCCTTTTCTTTATCCTGGTTGAAGGCTAGTTTATAAGCTGTCTCTGCTGTTTTTCCAATGGTAGTCAGGCTGACCAAGGATTGGTCGGCTTGCTTCAATAATTCAAATTTTACTGAATCATAATATGCACCATTTAGTAGTCTTTCTTTTATTTCATCATCTAAAATCTTAAAATTACAGTTTTTCGACAACTTTTTTAGTTCTGTTATATATTGTTCAATTGTTTCATTAGGTTTTTGACATCGTTTTCGAAATTCTGCTTGATGCAGGGCATAGTTTTTTACAGGATGATAATATGTTTTCAGTTTTTCACATATATTTTCATATGTTTCATTTACTGGTGATGTCGGCGTGCACAACGTTATTAACAAATCATAAACTTTCGTGCTTAATTTTGTTATAAGTAATGGCACTCTTTTTTCTTTCGTTATATCATTTAATAGAAGGAAACATTCAAATTGTTGTTGATATGCATTCCAATTTTCACCAGTAAATATCTCTAAACTTGTGATAAAATTCATGTTTATAGTTGACGAACAGCTTTCTGAATAAATTTTGTCAATATATTCACGTAAGTATTTCTAATGTCTTGGATGGAATGCTTGTCCGAAAATAAAGGTTTCTTTGTTAAATTGTTAGCAATTATTATAAGTTCTTCTTTAGTTTTCTCTTGTATCCATCATTTTTTTCCTTTTTTAATTAAATCGTGAATACAATCCATTCATGTAATGGCACATGGATCACTATAGTAATGGCAACTATTTTTATTTTACACTTTTTTTTTACATATTATTATTATAATAATAACTCTCTTTATTCTTTTTATTGCGGTTCGTTTCGCCCTCGTCGCCAAATGTTATATCTTGCATGTAATTAATTAATACAGCTATTTTGAATCACGGTTTTTATTGTCTTTATTGACAGACGTCTAAGAAAATATATTATATAAATTACCATAGAGTTCTAATGCATTATTATAACAATATCAATGTGTAGTTTATGGATAATTTAATTTAAATAATACAAAAAATGGATTCAACAAGTTTATTGTGTTCATAAAATTTCATAAATTAGTAATACCTTATAAAAATTATAATCGGGTGGTAAAGTTAATAACAAAACATATTGTTAACACTTTTATTCAACTAAATATAATAATTAAATATTTACAACAGCAAGAAATGCACTTTGTCATTTGTACGTCACTGTCCACCCCACTAAGAGAGTGGTGTGATCTTACATCATTCGTCCTCGTGTAGTGAGAACAGTTTTGCTACCTCGAACAAGTCCTCAAACTCACCTTGCGCTATCACCTGTAGAAGAAAAAATAAGAATGTTAAAATTAAAAATGTATCTTTGTGAGTCTTTTTGAAGAGTTTATATACCCTCAATCCGACTTTGTGATGAATTAGATTCAAATTGGGAAATTTTGTTAGATGAAACCGCCGGCTACTATAACACTGTCATATTTGTACCACGGTACAATTAACGCCATTCTGAATGGGCTTGCTCGAAGTTAGGCACCTATTATTTAAGCAAGCATATCACATTAGTGTTTCATGGTGGACTGCTCGTGACCAACTTCTAAGCCGTCATAACTTAAATAGGTTTACATAAGACAACATACCTGTCTAGCTATATGCATCCTATTGAACAAGTTCCATAACAGAACTCCAACTACCCTCTTCTCGCGGAGGTAGAACACAACACCGCGCTCATACCGACGGCTGGCAGCATCGCTGTCTTCTGGCAACACCACCGTCCCGGTTTTGGCGACTGTTGTGTCAGGCTCGGAGGACCGTTTATCCTGCTCGAAGGACCCCTTTTCTTCCGAGGTGTGCGTCAGGTCGCCAGCAGTGATGGCGTTATCTGCCGCGGTGGTGACTGCAGCTGTCGCGTCGGTCACCGCATCAGCGCAAAAGACACCTACTGTCTGTAAACTCGAGTCGATTATGCCTATTGCCTGAAAGGTAATAAAAATAAATATTAGTTTTACGCTTCAAATATTATTGTTGTTGAATATTTTTAAAGCACGTAAAGCCGTTGGTCTTGCGCCTGATCTCTGTCTGGTCATGTCGGATTGCTGTTTCACCAAACTATGAGAGTGAAGGAGACGAAAATGCACCTGTATTTTGTGGTGGTTTCTTGACTTTTGTTGTAAATTTTTTTATTTCTATAAATTCGTCTTGTTTTGTATCTACTAATTGCCCGATAAGTAAGCCAAATACAAAGAAAAGAACAAATGTGTGACCTCGTATCCGAGCTGCGGCCCGAGGTCGCTCCAGAACATGGGCTGGTGCGTGTAGGGCGCGGCGCGGCCGAGCATGTTGTCTCCGGCGCGGCGGCCCGACGCCACGGCGTGGTCGTGGTGCGTGACGCGGCGCCGCCCCAGCGCCGAGTGGAAGCACGCCGCGTCGCCCGCCGCCCACACGTCCGTGCGCGCCTGCGCAACACCGGCACACGGTCAGTATACTAATGACGGACGGTGGATTACTGGTAGGTCTCATATGTGAGTCCGCCTGGGTAGGTACCACTGCAATGTTCTTTCTGCCGCCAATTAGCAGTATGGAGTCACTGTTGTATTCTGGAGTCACTGTTGTATGCAGGCTTGAAGGAAATTGTGGCCAGTGTAACTACTGGACATAATAAGACTTAATATGTCATGTTTTAGGAAGGCGAGCGCAGTGAAATACCAAACAATATTATAGAATTCAAGGTGTTGCGTGGTGTTTCTTCCGTTTGTGGGCGGCCGTATTTTTTACCATCAGGCGAATGATAAGCTCGTCTTCTTTATTTTATACATATTTTTTTATTCAAAGCAATAAAAAAAAATGTATAAAATAAAGGAAGTATGACATTCACATAAAACCTGGCAATAACAAACAAATAAAATAAATATCAGAACTAACCTGCAACTCCGCGTTGACCACGTACCCGCCGAGTTCCGGATGCACCTCCAACTCGGACGCGTCCGCCAGACTGGTGTCGAACTCGCTGCCCACACACTCCACCACGATGTCCGCGTCCACCGTCCCGCCGCTGGCGAGGCGCATGCGCACCTTGTTGTCCTCCATCTCGCCTTCAACTATGTCCGCTGGAGAAGTTACGAGATTAAAATGATGTTGGTTTTTATATAGTTCACGAAGACAAATTTACGATCTGACGATACTTGGAGGTAAATGGTCACCTTCACTCATGGAAATGCTAACCACACCGACACTCTTACCGCCTTTTAATTTGATAAATATTATTCAGCAATAATTATAAACTCAATACTTATCACACTAATTAAAATGTGTGAACCAAAAACTTATATTGTTTGTGATATAATTCATACCACTGTTTATAAAACAGCTACAGATTGAAAATTTTATTTATTTATTTACTTCAGGTAACAAAGGACCCATAACGAAATTTACATCAGCAATACAATATTAACACATTTTTTTTCTTTTTTTTTCAAGCGACTGCAATGTCGATTTGTCATCTATACCTTGGCAGTATTTTAGTCATTAAGAAAAAATAATGACTCAAACTCTAATCTATCCAATCCCTATAATAAAGAATACCAAAGCTAATAAACCAGTGATCTTATATACAATACAAATGCTAATTAGTCAGTATAGTTACCATTAGGCATGAGAGTGACGCCGGCGTCTTGCAGCCTCCCGGCCGCGTCCGCCGCGAGGTAGGGCGGCAGCACCGACTGCAGCGGCGCCGCCTCCCTGTACAATTGCACCACCGACTTGTCGCTGTCGCGGACTGTACAACATGTTACATTCATTAGCTGTCAAGTTCATTGAAGAGGCGGCCACAAGTGCAATAATTCAAATTTACGTTTTTATTTCTTGATGTACAGAATATAGAGACGAAATATTTAAAAATATTTTTGTTATTTAAAAAAGGTATTGCAGATACCTATTATTCAAAAATAAAAATAAATTAGTTTTATTGATTTTTACTCGTTATTAATGATTATACTGCCTCACATTTGTTCGCGAGCGAGGCGCTGAGCTCGGTGGCGAGCAGGCCGCCGCCCACCACGGCCACGCGCCGCACGCGCTCCGCCTGCAGCGCGCGCGCCAGCTCCACCGCGTCGCGCACCCCGCGCACGCGCCGCGCCGCGCCGCACGCACGCGCCGCGCCCAGCGCCGCCACCGTGCCCGCGCCCACGCCTGCACACACACATATTACACAGCTCGCAACCAACCTACAGTCTGGTGCATAAGCATCGATTACTAAACCCTAAGCCGAATATCAAAAACATTTTGAATAACAATGACGCCACTAAATGCATCCCATTTCATAAATCAAAAATAAAAATTAATTTAATATAAAAACCACATTTCATTAGTTAAATTTAATTCAGTGATTACATGATCAAATCTACTGACCGCACCCCTTCCCTTAAAATGTATAAATAACTCCGCTCAGTTCCAAACTCACCGGTGGCTATGAGGCATTTGTCATAGGTGATAGTGACAGTTCCGGCGGCTGACTGCAGCGTGGCCTCGTGCCGCAGCGCGTCTACCTTGGTGACGGTCCAGCCGCGCGCCACGGCCGCGCCGCCCACGCGCCGCACCGCCGCCGCCCTCTCGCCCTCGGCGTCACCCTCGCCCTGCTCAGTCACGGGGTCACGGCCCAACTCCTCCACCGGTGTGTAGAACGCATTAGGCTCGTATGATACACTGTAAAATAAAACATAATAAAAATTAACACCAGTTCAATGAAAAATTAACCTGTTATTTAATATATTTCATTGCATGTAATACAATACTCTACAAAAAGTTATTATTATTCACTAAACCCATGACATACGTTTTTTGGTATGATATGGACTTCCAAAACAAGCAGGTACTAAATAGCGTGGAAATAGTAATCCCAGCAACCATACAAAATCAACTCCTACTACGACGATTTTTATGGGAAAATAGTATCCTCCCTTGTCACGTCGCTTATACTGATTAATATATACCAAACAAGCTGAAACTGACATCATCATACAGGACATACCTCCTAGTGCGTCCATTCCATTGTCTGAATGTGAGCGCGTCGAGGTCTGTGGCGTTGTGCAGGTCCGGCTCGCGCCACAGCTCCTTGCTCAAAGGTGGCCTCATGTACGGCAGCTGCATCTCCGAGCCCACTATCAACACCTGAAGTACAACAGTACAGAATATATATACAGTTACTATATATACATAGATTTAAAGGGAATTTTATTATTATGTTCCCTAAAACTGGCTCACCTACACCTGCGAATAATTACATTATAGTCATCGATATATTTGTACTACATACATAGTAAATAATATGTATCGTACTAGAATAGACGACAATAACTAGTACATTCGCGTTAAGGAAATAGTAAGTCATTGTTATCCATCAGCCTACAGACGCTCTGCGAGTAATATCTATGGGTTGCCTCACTACTTATGTAACTAATATAATAATAATAATATCAGCCCTGTATTATATACTGTCCCACTGTTGGGCACTGGACTCCTCTACTACTGAGAAGGATTAGGCATTAGTCCACCACGCTGGCCTAGTGCGGGTATGTACACTTCACACACCCTTAAAAATTCCTAATAGAGAATTTCTCAGGTATGCAAGTTTCCTCACGATGTTTTCCTTCACTGTTGAAGCAAGCGATACTTCACAAAGAATACACACATATTTATTTTTTTTACTTTAATTAACATTACTATTGAATTTTACTTGTGACTTATTAGTTATCACAACTGATTGGTTTCCGAATTATCAGACAAGATATAAAATAAATTCCTTATTCATAGACGTTTTTTATCCAAGGACGGAGCATTGCTGTGATATCAAGTCTGTTTCTCAGTGCTGACGGCATGGCAGCCTTCGCAGTACGTAGACACAGGACCATTGTGATTGGATAATATTGAGATACAACTTGAATCTAGTTGGCTGTCAAATAATCAAAGCTGAACAAAGAGCAAGCCGTCAAATAAACAAAGCTGAGAAACAGACTTGTTATTACAGCAATGCTCCGTCCTTAGATAAATAACGTCTATGAATAAGGGGACATATCTGCATCCAAATGTTCAATTATATAAATTAGAAAACAAAGGATATTTATCAAACCTGTGAGTCAGGCTTGTTGCTGCGTATAGCGCGCATCGCCGCGAAGGATGCGGTGCCGGCGCCCACCAGCAGGAACTGCACGTGCCGCGGCATGGCGTCCACGGAATTGGGAATGGGCAGCTCCTTATCCTTGCTGCTGTCTTTAGCTGGCACATCTGGAAAATAACACCCTGGTTTGAACAGGCTGGCATACTTATTTCAACTAGTGAGGCTTGATCTCCCACCAATCAATACTCTATGTGAATGCCACTCATATCATCAGGTACAGTGGAACTACATTTCGCTACGGTCTTGTACAAAAAATAATCTATTGCTTGGTGTCATCAAAATGCGTGCAACTGTCGATCCAGTCTAATAAGAGTTCCAGAAGCAGTTGTTTTCCATTTTTTTAACAAAATATTCTTTCAAATTACAAATTATTTTAATTATACCTGATGGTGTAGGTTTCTTTTCTTCTTCGCTGATTTTACGGTAGAAATATATCTGGAAGAAATTATTAGGTTATTAAACTATAAGTTAGGAAGTATAAAACTTCATAACTTCATAACTGTTAGTTACACAGATTATCTCAATCCTTCAAAGATAAATATATTATATCTCATGAACCTACAGTTCACCAAAGGAATTTCTATCTGATTATGAAATAAGTGTAAACTGCAAGCCTATAGCTATATATTTAACTTAAACCCAATGACAGATACACCAGGTAATAAAAAGTCATAAAATTATTGCTCATCATGTGGATTGTACCCAGGGGCACACTGAACTTTTAAACTAAAGATGCAATTTGCGATGTTTTATATGAACGTTTAAATACAAAGTTAAACACTAACGCCGCCTATGGATGCTGTGATGGCGAGCGCGGTGGCTGCCACCGTCCACGCCTGGCGCGGCGGTGGGGGCGGCGGGGTCGGCGGGGGAGGCTGCGGCGACGCGGGACACTCCGCCGCAGCTTGTCTGCTGTCACCACGGCTATCAGACGTGAGTACTGTCTGTGGGCATTTATAGAACATCATTTGAATTTACTGCAGGATTGTAAGATTCATGTAAATTGTTGTACTTGTAACATGGCTTAGGCTATAAGACTAGGTAGCCAGAACATTATCATGGTATTCTTGTTATTCTTATGTTCCCAACATACATAAGGTGATTTTTTTACTTACAGTTCTGTATCTCCATACTTTCCTTGGATGCTTGCAATTTTAACAAGTAATTATTTATGGAAGTTAATTCTCATTATAACATAAAAAGGCGAAATTGTCTTTAATTACCTACATAGTATTTTTCACCGATACATAAAAAAAATATTAGCTATAACAATTCCATATTTATGTGAACAATTTAATGTTTATAAGTTTGGGAGTAACATTTGAACACTGAATAGATTACTAAGTTAATATTGGCAGATGTTAAATGTAAGATACATAAAAAAAAGTTTTCAATCACACATCTTATTATAGACTCCTTTTTGTCATTAAAAGCCTACTGTGCGATAGGCATTCGAGATTTTATACAGAATCATGAGCAAAAAAATTTAATAAGAACACCAAACTCAAGAACAGTATATACCTGATTTGATGATGCATTTGTGGCGAATGTGCTTTTACCTGAAATAAAACATAAAAATACATTTATTCAGTTTACATAATATTATAAGCTGGGTTGGAATTAAATTAATACTACATGGAACTAAGATACTCAAAATTAAAAGACCTTTCAAGATCAAAATCCTTTAAGTGTGGACTATAATTGTTTGTTTGTTATACCAAGACTACAGAAAGATATCTCTCAGATATTACAATACAAGTGTAATTTGTTCTAGTTCAGTGTAGTAATAACTTCTCCTGTTTTCTACAGGTATTATAATGCAACACCATTTAGAAATGGAGAAAGCCGGAAAACTTTCAATCAAAGGCAGATAATAAAGTTGCATCATATTATACAATTTTATGATTATATCCTAGTTCTATAGGATTGACCATGTTATAAATAACTGCCTTTATTGTTTGCAAAATAAAAACATAAAATTAAAAGATAATAAAACTCACGGAATATTTTGTAAATGTCCCTCCTGGCTGGTGAGAGCAGTAAGAGCGCTTGGCTCTCAGTACATATCACAGAAACTGCCCTCAACATGCTTCACTATGAGTACACAACAAGCATAGGAATTTAAACAATACTTTTTTTGGAATGAGCTGGTTTGCATTCGCTCTAGTCTATAATTTTATTTTCATACATCTTATCGCGTTTATTTGAAACGAGAAAATTCCGTCCGCAAAATCAAAGTAAGGTTAGAATATTTGACAATCTCGTACTGATGTTGCCAGTAACACCAGCTTCTTTTTAATAAGACTTCGGGTAGATCTTCATAAATAATAATATTTATGCTTGCGGGTATCTCTTAAAGTAAGTACATATAATAGCTACTTATAAATCTGCTACTATTACCATTACGTGTAATTAAAATTGTGTAATTTAAAAATAAGGAAACCTTTACTAAGATTTATTAGAATAATAATTTTTCCTTCGCCTTTCTAAATAAAAAAATACACAATGTCAGCTGTTGGTGTCAAATGCTTGTCAATGTCATTTATTGTCAGTGAATCGCCGAACCGAAGTGTGAAAATTACTTTTTGCTATCCTATTGTAAATTAGAATCTATCTTGCGTTAATTTTATTTGCCAAACGATCCAATCGTGACTTTGTGAGCGGAGTAGAGCTGAAAGAAATCAAAATTCCTCCTGCTGCGGTGACCCAAGGGACATCTCTCCGAAGTGCTGACTGGTATTATATTTTGATAATTATATTGTCTATGTTTGATGTTATTCGCGTCGGGCTGCGAGGCAATGTGTGCGCCGCCGTGTGAGCGACGCGATAGGTCCGTGGAGTACAAATACGCTTACTAATGTGGCATGCGAGAGTAGAAAATAAAAAAACGATAGGTAGGTAATTTCCGCCGGCATTCTTGCATCATGCACGAACATTACACAAAGGCAGTTGATTTATTGGACGTCAGTGTTGAATACTTAAACATTGAAGCACACAGCAGGGTTAAATCTATATGCAATATTGTGCTTTAATCTTGTAGGAATACCAGAGACCTGCAATACTGAAGGGAGGATTCCATTCAGGATAATAAATATACAAACACGTATCAACATACGCACAAACATTTCTTAACATATCCAATATGTTTTTACCCTTGGGATATAACATGCAAGTTGTATAATTGTTTATTTTTATTATACAATGACTGACAACAAAGTTCACAGCAACACATACATGGAAGAAAACTATATAACAAAATTTACAATCAAGGCATATTACAACCATATGTGATCTATAGTTTACTTCACAACATTTTATACAATACTTTATTCAATGAATTTTAGATAAAAATTTAATAGATCTCCAATATTTTATTTAAGCAAATTGATGTTGTATTGTAATACAAGCATATAACTATTATTAAAAGAACTCTATGTAAATACATATGGTGTCACTTTTCAATGATTACCTTTTTATTTGAATAGTGTAATACTACTATGAGTTAGTCTTTGTTTAAAAGGAAAATACTATTTGCTTACTTTTGTTTTCTTTATCTTAATATAATATTGTGTGGATAATGTTCAATTTATTGGAGTGACATGGATTCCAGTGATATTATTTTGTAAGTTCTGATCAGTATTGTGCTGGATGTGGGTTTATTCTTTATGATTAGGCAAAAAACTGGCTAGTCTCAGGGTATAGTTATATGAAGCAGATGGAGAATGTAAAGATTTTTTATAAGTTTTAATAATAACTGTGCAGGTACAAAATAGCATGTCAGATTGTAGATATTTAACATCACTTAAATATTCCATTATCTATCCAGTAATCCAATAGATAATAAAGGTCATTGTCATTAATATTGTATTAACAAGTCATGGAAAAACATAAAATGTTAAAAGAAATGAAATAGAAAGTTGTGTATAAGGTTGTTCCAAACAACTAGGTATTTGTATGATTTTTTTAATCAAAGAACTGAAAATAAAATTCTGTTTGATTTTGGTTATGTATGGAAACTGGGTCAATCTATCGAGGCTTATTAATGTTGTTACATCCATAAATTTATAATAAATCAAAATAAACTGATATTTCATAGCCTAGGAAACTATAAATATAAAGTGATGTGATTTATTGTAGGCATTCGGAGATGTTGGCGGCGTGCGAGGTGGGCGAAGTGTTCGCGCTGCTGGAGGGCGGCGCGGCGGGGGCTCGTGACGCGGCCGAGGCGCTCTGCGCGCTGTACGCCGCCGTGCGCGAGCCCTGGCTCACGCGCGCCCTGCTGCTCTACCACGCGCGCACCGGCTCCGCGCGCGCCCTGGAGCTGCTCGCCCGCGCGCCCGAGGCGCACGCGCGCCACCTGCTGGACGCGCTGCAGGACCAGCTGCGCGCCGACCGCGGCGCCCGCCACCACGCCTTCGCCGCGCTCGCGCCGCTCGTGGCGCGCCGCCCGCCCTGGCTGCACCGCCTGCCCACGCACCCGCTGGCGCGCGACCTGCTGCGCGCCGCGCGCATGGAGCGCGAGACGCTGCCGCTGCTGCACGCGCTGCTCGCGCTCGCGGCCCTCGTGCCCGCCGCACCCTCCCTCGTGGTCACGCATCCGCACGTACGTGGACTTCACTTATCGATATTGACTATGGATGTCGAGTACTCACTCGGTAATATATTATTCTGTAATCTGTAAGAAAGGCCAAAGATGATAACTTTCAGTATTGAATAATTATCCAATTTAGAGATAATATAATCAAAATCATATGCCTGTAATAAATAAAATATTGTAAAACCCTCTCTCAGGACCTGGCGGATGCGTTGATCCGACCGGCGTTACTGGAACCGCCGCCGCCGCCGTCTGCGCGTGCGCACTTGCACCTGGCGCAGCTGGCGTTGTTCCGTGCGCTGTACGCCACACACCCGTGCACGCTGGCTGAGGCGCTACGGGCACATGGCGCCGATTACAACGGCCCACGTGAGGCCTGGGAGCGCGCCGTCGCTTCGCTCGCCTCCTCCGTGCGCCTGCACCCGGCGCTGCTCGTCGGCTCGCGGCTGCGCGAGGCCGACCCCAACCGATGGGCTCGCCTCGAGATCCATGACGTGGTGGCGGAGACACGCCGCTTGTCGCTGCCGATGCGCGACGACCCCGCTCCGTCCCCGCAGCCGGCGCCGCCGCCCGCCCCCCCCGCGCAGTCGCCGGCGCCGGGCTCGGGCGCGCACGCCGCACGCGCCGCCTCCGCGCTGCGTCCCGGCGCCGAGCCGTGGTTCCCGCTGGTAGACCGCTGTGGTGCTGATTCGGCACCCCCGACTCCTCTGCCGGCCGATGCGGATGCGGCCGAGCCACCCGAAGCTGCCGTAGAAGCGACCCCGGAGAACACGCCGGCGCGAGAGACCCGCGCTCAGTTTAGATTTCCTGCCGACTCCGGCGCAGTCCGCGCAATCGGGCGCCGTTCCCGCGGCACGTCGCCGCCGCGAAAGGAGACGTCCCCAGCCGGGGACGCGTACACGGCGCGGCTGGCGCGAGTGGCGCTGGAGCGTCGCGCGGCGGACTCGCCGGTGCCGTTTGCGGGGGCGCCGCCCGCCGCCGGGGTGGCGCGGCCCGAGCCCAGCCGCCCCACCGGGCCCGACAGCGAGCCGCTCAACGTGGAAGACCGCGAGGTGCTGGAGCTGACGCGGCTGTCGGCGGCGCCGGACGACTGGCCCGAGACGGAAGGCTACGGGCGCGAGCGCGCGTCCATCCCCGACCCGCGGCGCCACTCGCCGCCGTCGCGTCGCTCGCGCGCGTCGTCGTCGGGCCGCGCGCCGCCGCCGCGCCGCCCCGCGTCCTGCGAGCGCGCCGGCTCCACGCGCCGCTCCGAAGTCGCCGTGCAGACCGTCGACACTTGGCCGGAGCCCTACGAGTTCATCATCTCTGACTTTTACCGAGCATTCCCGGAGGAGACTGCCCGACAGGTGTTGTTTCATCGTGCTACTATCTATTATCATACTTCTGTACTCATATAATTTTGTAAATACTAAAGTAACTCTGTGTATCTGTTGTGATTTCACTATTGAATAATTGAATCGATATTGATGAAATTTGATATGTTTGAGCCTCTGGGAAGGTTACATTTTATTATGGATAAATATATAACGGGACTTTTATTCTGGAAAATATTTTCATGCGGGCGAATATATTTTATAATTGTTTTATTTTACTTAATTTGTTTGCATTGTGCAGGGCGAGACGGGATCTGATCGGCTGGACACGTACCTCGCGGATTTGTACGCGGGCCGCACCGGCAGCGCCGGAACCGGCGTGAGTGAGATGGCTGAGCAGGTGGCGCTACTGCACGCGCAGCTCATGTACGAGCGCTGGCGACGCGAGGCGCACGCCGAGCGCAACCGCCGCCTGCTCGGCCGCTGTCGGCAGGTGCGCGCGCTCGAGCTGCGCACCCACGCGCTGCAGGACCGCGTGCTGGCGCTCACCCGCGAGCGAGACGAGCTGCGCACGCGCCTCACGCGCGAGCCCGCGCCCGCCCTTGCCCCCCGCCGCGCCCCCGCCGCCGAACCACACGACGCGCTGGCCGCCGAGCGGGCTGCCCGGCTGCGTGCCGAGGCCGCGCTGCACGAGGCCGAGGCAGCGCGGGCCCTGGACGCCGCCGAGCTGCAGCGGCAGCGCGCCGACTCGTTCGAGGCGGCGCGGCACGTCGAGGCACTGGCGCGCGCCGCGTTGGTTCTCCGAGCGCCGCGCCGAGCACGTGCGCCGGCTGCGGCGGGAGCTGCTCGTGCTGGGCGAGCGGGAGGCGCGGCTGGCGGAGGCGGCGCGCACGGCGGCGGCGCCCGCCCCGCGTCCCGGTATCGACGAGCGCGCTTTGCGAGCCGCCTGCGCCCGCGCCGAGGCCAGCGCGGAGGCTGCCACAGCGCGCGCAGATGCGGCGGCGGCGCGTGCGCACGAGTTGGAGACGGCGCTAGCTGCCCGCGACGCCACCGTGGCGGAGCTGAAGCGTGCCACACGGGCCGCGGCCGAGGAGAGCGCGGCTAAGCTGCGCGCGCTGCACGACAAGTACTCGGCGCTGCTGCGCGTGGTGCGCGCCACGGAGGCGCGGCGGCTGGAGTGGTTGGCGGCGGCGGCCCCGGCGGCGGCGGCGGGGGCGGGGGCGGCGCGCGGGGAGGAGACGCCGGCGCGCAGCTAATTCGTCGTGTGCGGCCGCGTCGCCGGGTAAGACGCGCGACTCCCGCGCCGGCGACGTCGCTCCCGCTGTCATGACGTCACTACGATATATTCATGTCGGCTGTCCTCTTTCCTTGAAGACTCCACCCTCGTAAATATCGTAATTATTTTTCGAGTGAAGTGTTCGTGATTCGTTCGACCTCGTTTAATTTCGGTGGCAGAGTACGAGTGCTCGTTATTGGACGCGTCGAGATCAAGTGTGACTATTGGTAGATAGTGCTTTTAAAAAATAAAATGAAGTGTTTATTTGCAACAAAATGAATATTTTCGTGTTATATGTAAGAATGTTATTCGTATATTATATTCTAAATGTAACAGTACACCTAGATGTTTCCCACAAAATATAGTGCTAACACAACATGTAGGCCGTATATTTTACATGATTATGCTCTAGATGGTATTTAAATTATTTACTTAATGACTTGCTATTTCTTGATTCGTTCATTGAAAATATAAATCGTCATTGTTAAAAAGATGTTCATTTAATGTCATATTGAAATAAAATGAGTATTCATAAGATACAGGTTACTGGAAACAACTTTAAACAGTGCTTTTCTATACAAATCATATAGATTGGCTAAGTCGCCAGGACGTCCGGTCTTCAGCGATCAGTTCGCTAGCCTGATGATTCGTAGCTTGTGTCGGAATGCCAGACTAAGCTCCTTTAGTATTGTAGTCATTGACACACTGGTGCCGCTAAGATTAGTTTAAGGGAGGTGCATCAACGCCTATGGTGTGTACTACATAATACCGTAAATTATTTTTTTCAAATTCAAATCGCGCTGGCTTGTGAAAATTTTCTATAATAAAAACCCTCTGTGTTCGATAGTTCTCATTGTTGCAGATTTATTCAGTGCCTTTTTTTGTAATTATTTCTAGGCGGGGGGGGGTGCACGTGCACCTACTTGCACCCCCCTCCCGGCGCTCATGTTGACACAAATTCAGACCAAAACAGAAACATGAGTAATCTATCCAAAAAAAATATAGTCGATGTCAGACCTATTCACATACAATACGATTTATTGTATTGATATCTTATTTGTGGTAAGCGACAAATACGATGCGACAAGGTATATTATTACAATGAATGAATGAATGACGCACCATATTCAGCTGGTGCATTGCATTGTGCATGTAGTTAAGATTAGGGATTTAGAGAGCATTAAAAGTCTAAAATCATGAGTTGCTTGGATCCATGCCAGATTTGACAATGGTGTTGCCGCCTAAATATTTGAATAGTCACTAAACAACACGAGTTGCATCTCTGCCTATCTTCCAATGACTAAGTGTAAGCTAATATTACATTGATAATATTAAAATAAATTTATTTCCACCATTCTCCTTACATAGCATGCGCTGTGTTTTCAAAAAATATTTTGGAATGGTTCTTTCCGCAAATCGTATGGATTTGTCGTTTACCTTCGACAAGACTGTCTAAGAGTAAGCCCTATGCGAACGGATTTTAGAGCTTACGTTTTCATAGTTCAGTATGTTCAGCGTTTTAAAGTAATATGCAAAAATACAACCCTTGGATTAAAAAAAAAGGTTTATATTGTGTTTGACTGTTAAAACTGAGTACATTTGTAATAAACTGTACTCCATTTCAGTGTAGGTGTGTCAAGCCAGAATTGAAATAATTAACGAAACGGAAATCACTAGATCGTGGATAAATAGAGATTTAAATAGTTTATCAGTACGTTTTGTGACATCAAATATGATTATTTTAGTAACTAGCGATTTTGAATAAAGTGAACAAATGAACTTATATTAAAGCGTAAACACTACCTTGGGACGGGCCAGAAATGTAAACAAATATGGTAAATATTCCTTTTTATATGTTCCATAGGGAACCGACTAAGGTCACCGACCAAGTTGCGAAGTCATAACTAATTTCATTATAAATTACATCCAAATTTTGTCAGTGGTGGTAGATAATCGTTCCAAAAACTTATTTTTATATGACGTGTCAAGCTTACTATTCCATTTAAGGCAATGGCAATGTATAATACCATATATTATATACATTTATCATGGCCATCGTTCATCGGGTATGTCAGTTGAAGAAGATCACTTTGAGAAATTATATGACGCTTTTAGTCAAAAATCCTTCAATGTCTTAAGACCAAGATATACAACCAATGTGTACTGCCCATGCTCACTACAAGGCCGAAATATGACACCTCACCATAACACATTTGTACAAGATCAGAGTAGCACAGCGGGCTATGGATCGGGCCATGCTAGGTGTCCACTTGGTAGGTCGTGTGCCAAACGTGGAAATTCGGCGTCGGACCAAAGTCGTACCCCCTTATTCAAAAATGTTTTTTATCTAAGGACGGAGCATTGCTTTGATAACAAGTCTGTTTCTCAGTGCTGATGGCATGGCAGCCTTCGCAGTGCGTAGACATAGGGCCGTTGTGTTTGGATAATATTGAAATACCACTTGAAACTGGTTGGCTGTCAGATAAACAAAGCTGAGAAACAGACTTGTGATCACAGCAATGCTCTGTCCTTCGATAAAAATCGTCTATGAATAAGGGGGGTAGACGTCAGCACATGCATCGCCAAACTGGAGTAAAAATGGGCGAGACACTTAGCTAGATGGTATGACGGCAGGTAGATAAAGGCAACCACCGAATGGTGCCGAGGAAGGTGCTGAAGAGGCAAACCACCAGCCCGATGGACATAAGACCTGGCCTGCTATGTCGGGAAGCAGTAGCTAAGACTCGCACAAAACGGAGAAGAGTGGCGTGACAAAGAGGAGGCCTATACTCAGCAGTGCGTGGGTACGGGCAGATTAGATAGATATATAGACATACCAACATTTTACATAGTTATGGCAGAGTCTTTATTACACATCAAATGAGGCAGTTGATACTATAACGGCCTAACTCATATTTCTGGGCTTTACAACCTGTCTGAAAAAAAAATGAAATCTACCGCCTTGACCCATCTCCGACTAATGCCTAGTTGAAAATAGATTTCATCTCAGTATTTGATGGTTAAGATAGTTTTGCGATTACCTCAAACTTTAAAATTTAACCAAACGATACAATTGTTAGAAATTATAATGTATTTGTTTAAATTTCGCGTGCAAGGCTGGTGTTTATACTTTACCTAACTGCTTTTATTTTAATAATATAGTGGCAGTACTGTACAGTTATATTTCGAGGCATTTTTGGATATTGTAAATAATCGTGTACTAAGCCCAGCGTAACGCTTACGCCTGAGTAGCTGATTAGGTGTTATATGGCTTATTGTACATACTATATGCATTTAGGGTAATTGTATTGGATGGCGGGGCACGGATTTTAACAACTAATAGCCTGTTTATTTATAGTGAGATTTATTTTCAAGATACTGAAGTATTTCGCTGCCTTAATTTAAATAAACCCATCCATCTATTTGAAAGTTATATGACTTTATTGCGCTGTTTATTTTGGTTCTAAAAGTGACTATTATACGTTGCCAATAATATTACGTTGATCCACGTGAGTTACACTACGGGACTCACTAATGGGAGTTTGGACATCTGTTTTGGGCTCCTATGATAGCAACTAACGTGGTGTAGGTACCTATTCCAAGATCGATACATACCAATATCGTAGTGCAAGGTCGCAAGATGAAACCAATAAAATAAATTGACTTACAAACAACCTTGCGAAACGTAATGTAAATAAATAGGTTCTTTTTACGCAATTTTTTTTTTCATTATTATTTTTATAAGATTTAAAAAATTGTTTTTTGTCCTTTGTTTTGAAAATACTGGTTGAACAAAATGGCAGTTATTAAGTCAAATTTAAATCCATTGAAATTATAATACAGTCACTTCATTCATGGGTGGTGAACCAAAATAGATGCATTTTTTGTCTTCTATATCTCGTGCATTTATTTCAAGTTGCACAATATATTTATTTTTGTCTTATACATCTCGTTTCAAGTTGCATAAACAAATGGTTGCAAAATTTCCGTGTGCCGCCATCTTGAGACGCCTTTAATAATGTCATAGATGTAATATTGTTTGTATAATACGTAAAGCACGCTCGTGTTGAGTTTATCACAAAATATGTAAAATATCCGGTACGGTTGTATATTCATATGAATTACGGTTATTTTCGCTTCCAGTGTTTCATATATTTTTAAATAATGTTAAGTGTTATAATAAAATATATACAGCAAATTGTTGTGTTCAATATCCTCAATATTGTACTCGATTGTATACTATCATACAACTTTAAAGAGCACTCCCTTGAAATCCAGACTGAAGTATCATTCCCTATGCTTGATTTTATAAATTATTCTATATGAACATCAACAGTATGCAAGAGAAATTCTATTGTGAAAATTGGTGCAAAAGCAGTAAATCATATTTCAAGTATTGTAATGCGTAGGCGTGGGGTCTTAGTGGATATTGCTTCATTTCTTTTGCACGCACGCACGTAATTTCCAATGACGTCATGTGCGCGTATTGGGCGTCTTTTCTCGTTTTTTTCACACTTACCCCTTCTACCGACATTCAAAGACTTATAACTTGTTGATTTGGATGAATCACAACCAATTGGGATTGGAACTTGTTTTTTTAACGAATTTTAATAACTCTCTCGGTGTTAGGTTTATATATCATTAATATTTGGTATAAGTAACAGCGAGTCAAATACGCCATTCTGGCGCCCATCGCAAGTAAGCCAAAGACAGTAATCATTTTAATTGGATTACAGTCTACTCCGATCGTAGCCTGCAAAAAATAATACAGTACATGACAGCTGCAAGTTCAATGCGAGAAGTTTTATCTTCAACACAAGTGTAAAAGCCCTTCCATAGTAGTAACACGACTTACCTTTAGTTAATCGCGCTTCATAGGAAACCTTCGCCCAATGCATCGTTGGGATTTTATAGGCTAATATAATACAAACCTTGGCTGCGATTGAATCTCAAGGACAATAAGCTACGAAATTGTCGTCCACATCTCGTAAGTGCTTCTATAGAATCACTAATTTTTCGCGCGGTATTCATGTTATCATTATTTGAAACGATACCGTAATATTTGTAATGCTTTCGATTTTATAATTTAATATCGTCCAAATCTATTGATGAAACTGATATAATTGGTATTATTATATGAATAACATTTATTTGCACGATTTTGCTAGTTTCAAAAACATAAATAAAACAAGGCAATGTTTTAATATTCGTTTATAATTAGGCATCCGTGAGGACATTGCGTAATACGTTACAATTTTATTTGGTACAAAATTCACAACAAAGTATAATTATAAATAGTTAAAAATATCAACAAACTCTTATGTACAATATACAAAATATACAGAAACCGTTAAAAAACAATCAACAAAATATGTAACACTAAGAAATATTATATTTGGTGTCGCTTAACGTGCGCTCCTACTACGTAAATGATAGGAAACTATAAGGGTGGCGCCCGACGTCGCTCGCACGAGGCCGCACACAACACTCTCAACCCATCATGTGTGTGGGCGCGATGACGTCACACGCAACGTGACGGGTGAGTGCGAAGGAGACAAAAATAGTGCACACGCATGCTAGCCCATAAATAGTTACGACGGCTCCGCCCCGACATATTTATATTTACGCCATCCACTTAACATTATTATCACCTTATTCATTCACATTTCATTGTCCATAAAATAATTAAAACAATTCATTCGCACATACTCCATTCACTCTTAATATCAACGGAAAGTCAATCGTGTTAACTGGCACAATTATTAAAATACGCGTTTATTCAGCTATTTAAAAATACAGTATAAAAGCGAGAAGATTATTTTTTTTTCGTATAAAACTTACATAAAAATACGTATTGTGGCGTAAATATAAAGACGTTACGGGACCTTTACCGATATATTTCCTTTGATTTTGTCCACAGTATAGACCATTGATTCCGAAAGTGGTTCAGATGGACCCCCAGGCGTTCACTTAAGACTCGAAGGTCTACTTTGGCGTGACCAAAAAATAGGAGTTCACAATTCGTAAGCGGGGGTCCACAAGAATGTATCTGATTTTGATAGTAAAGAGCTTGAATGTTGGCTTGACTTCACCTATCAATGTAGACAGATAATATTTTAAGAAGGTCAGCAACTGTTACTTGTAAAAACTAGCATATTCTGGGGGAATATGGTAGAAATTTAGCTGCAGGGGGTCCACCGGAACCAGCAAAATTTTTAAAGTGGTCTATGGGAAAAAAACGTTAGGGAACCTCTGATATAGACGTAGCTATGAATGATCAATCAGTTTTTGCTTATTGATCATTCATAGACTGAGGGTCTTCCCTAACAAAACAATGAACATATATTCCGAGGTGGTTTAAAATCTATTTCCGCAACTCCGGTGTTGTGCCCGGTCGTCAGCGCGCCACCCGATCATGCTACACTATCTCGATGTAACACATCACTTATAAACAGCTTCACAATATCTCTCCTCTATAAACATTCTCCAAAAATGGACAAATCGATATGGCAGCTATGTTACGATATGTAATTTGAATCACTGTAGGCGACATACGAGGCCTGCTGGATGGAGTGGCACACTGCGGTGGATTTGTGGCAGTCTGACAAATTCACAATAGCGCCATCTAGTAAAGGAACTCGTAACTAAACGTAAATGCTGCCGGCGCCATTGCAAGTAAATCGTTAGAAAATATATTTAGGCCGGAATTGCGTTTTGTATGTTAGTTATTCTAAACCTTATTATAATACTTTGAAGGCAAAAAGTGCAAGATTTTGATATGAAAACTCCCAAAATAGTTTGCCGTCGGCCCAAATCCACCGTAGTGTCAGCCAGACGCACATTAATAAACACGGGAAGCTCTTAAATACTGTGAGATGCGCGCCATCTGTCGACGGCGAAACTGTTACTATATTACGAATGCTGATATGGAATGTAAGTAAAGTCTATCTGGCAAGCGTCTCAGACTTGTTACGGCTAATACAAAACGTGCTCATTGGCGTAACTAGAGTAAAGGGAGGGACAAAAGTACCTTTTCTTTAAAATCGCCACTACCGTAACTTAGTTTTGAACACATACCTTACCTATATTAAACACCATTTACTCTATAAATATTCAGTTACGCCAATGATATTGCTTATCAAAACCATATTCTCAAATGCATTACGGAATTATCATCTCTATACCAACTGACTGAGAAGACATTTATTTTGTTTGTTACCAACTATTGGGGACGATGAGATTTTTTTTACCAAAAATTCGTTTCCATGCGCAGCGAGGTAACACGAGTACTCTGTATTTACCACATAATGTAGTATCGCATCCACTAGGACTTCGTAATTCAGTAAATTTTCCTAATACGTCCCTAGTCCTGCATCCACTAAGGCAGATAGAACTCAGTCTCGTTAACACGCTGAGGTTCGATCCATCTCGCTAGCTCTTCACTCGTCAGCTCAAGTCCCGCATCCACTAAGACCGTATAATATCGTTTACAAGGCCAGTCTTGCAGTGCGTTCGTGTTGAACGATTGTGACAGATTTCTCGTCAGGTAAGTCCATAGTCTAGCATCAGCTAGGACAGTGGCGGGGTTTAGGGGAGCGGTTCGACGTAGTTCTCTGGCACAAGGCCGGTCTTGCCGTTGAGGGTGCCGCGCAGCCAACCCGGTTCGCCGGAGGGCGCCACGTTCGTGATGATCTGGTTCGGCTCGAAGGACAGCTCGCCGTCACCCTCCCCCAGGCAAGCGTACAGAGTCCTTACGCGACTGCAACAATCAAACATTATTATTAGTTAATCGTATTATGGTTATTAAATTATAGTAATCATTAATGTAGTTTTTAATAATCGTGTAGTAAATGTAAATAATAATTATAAATGTTGATATGATACTCACGTATATCGATTGTAGTTGAGCGGTCTCACGGAGGCGAGCGGCGCGTGCGGGTGTGGCGCGAGTGTGGGCGGCGCGCCGGGCGCGGGCGCCAGCGCAGGCGGCGGGGGCACGGCGCCCGGCGGCGGCGACGCGCTGTGACTCGACACGGACTCCGCGGAGCTGCTGCTGGACCGACCCACACCTGAGGAACACAATACTTATTAGTATTTCTAAAATTAAGAAAAAGTATTATTCAATTTTATTTTTAAAGATCACTATTCCCAAGTCTTCATCGAAAAGTAACACTATAAATTTATATTTTTTTTTTTCTATAAATATATCAGTTGAATTCAAAATGCATGTGTCCCTAATTGGCAGACGGCGCTAGTATAGTTTCGGTGAGACGTGTACCTCTGTGCGCGAGCGGCGGCGCGAAGTGCTGCAGCAGCTGGTGGTGGTGCGGCGAGTAGCGCGCGCCGCCCGGCGCCAGCGGCCGCTCGCACGCGCCGCCCAGCCGCTCCACCACACTCTGATAACAATCACAACTCGTTAACATACATGCTTATTTATTTATAAATATAATATTATGTTGATATCCAACAAGACAAATTATTCAAATGATAATTGAAATAAGAATAAAACATATTCACTTTTAATCTATTTAAATTGAAATTCGTCAATGTAGAAAAATTTATTATAGCAGCTTTAAGACAAATATTGACTGCATCTTCGAGCAATTATAGTGTCTTATAAAATTGTTTAGAAAGCATAAAGACAAATATACTTACAATATCATTACGAGACGTCACCGGTATTGAAGTCGGTGATGTTCTGTAACAAGCAAACATGTTTATTAGTTATATAAATACACACAAAACAAACAATTTGTCAAAAAAAAAGATCAACGTGGTTTCGAGGTAGCATTAATCATAGCACAGAACTTTCAACCCACTCCATTCATTGATAATAAACTACTATTTCGTGAGATTTTGGTAGCCGTAGACTGGGGGAAACTGGGGACACTTGATACCGATATAACTTTAAATTTATACTAACATGCCTCATAATACTATATTGAATGTTGATTAGGTTTTAAATTAAACACCTCATGAGTGATGTTGCGGAGAAAAATATGAAAACATGGTGAGTTTTCATGAGTTTCTTTCTCGATAAGTGGTTGCAGGTAGAATTTATTTAGTATTATTTCAATATATGTAAATATTATCCGGTAATAAGGCATTATTAATTATTCCACATCATACAAGCAATCAATAAAACATTAAAAAGGTTAAATTCATGGTAGTATATTTACATTGAAACAGTTATACCGGATTTATATTTTCTCCATTACGATACATCTAATCTGTGCCACGAATATAAAAACATTTTATATCCCATCAACCATTAACATTTAAAATGGACTTCCGTCAACATGTATTTTCGCTCTTGACTTAATGCATTCGTTCGTGTCTTAGTGCGATGTGACAATTGATTTACAATACAACGTGACACGAACAATCATCACTAGAATAGATGCGTCTAAGATTTCGACACGTATTATAACAATGTAACTTGCATTTGGGTTAAATAAATATTTTTATAGTATAATTGTAGATGACAAATATCGCGGTTGTACTGATTTATAATTTATATTAAATTTACACTTAATGCAATAATTATGATTAAACCTGCTTAATTTATTAATTAACTTAATATCTAAGTACCTAACAATACCATGAATTCGTAATAAATAGATGTAAATGACAAATTAACACTTATTTTTGCACATAATGATAAATGAATTAATAAATGATTACTCCCAATTACACTATAACAATGATAAACACAAATACTAACCCGGCAATAACAAAACCAGATAGGCAGATAATCATGTTGTATACGAGTAATCACACAGACAGACACACAAACACGACACGACACGAGCACGTCCCACGAGAGTCAGGCACCGATTGAGCCAGGACTCGTACAAGCGCGTTTAAATACAGCGGTGTCAGCGCGTTATTGGCGCATCGCGGCAGATGCGCCTGCGCAGCACGCTGATGGCACACCTGCTCGCGCCCGCGACAGCATCGCCGAACGTGCAGCTATTATAACTTTCATTTATTATTCTCTTTGATTTTTTTTTATGGCTTAAGTGCGAGTGGAGAATTATCGGGGTTTAAGTTTTGGGCAGTTTGTTTTGTTCGGACGTAAGATGTTTATTGATGGTGTATGTTCAAAGCTAAGAGACAGTACGCCGTCTTGAATGGCTTCTTCGTGACATTCAGCAGGACCCCACAGTCAATATTAAAATGACATTATTTATAAGTTTAGGAATCTGATACCATTAGTTGTTATCAAGTTTTAGTATCGCCAAATTATTACGAAGGCAGGTGACAATGTTGTTAACAATCAACTTTAATCTGTTTAGGCCCTAAAATCATTATCCATTCTGAATTAAAAATACATACATACGTTTAAAGTTTGATATTACAGACAATTTCTTACTTTTTGTTGAGCTGCGTCAAAAATCGACAGGTGCCACAAATTGCCCCAACCCCGCCTACCCTCGGAGCGATTGAAATCAAAGACTATTCCACATATTAAACGCGAGACAGATGGCGTGTCGTGCCGAATGGATGTTCCTTTAGTTGTAATTCTATTAAGGATTATACAAAAACAGCTGGGGCGAATCGTATCGCATAACACAACATTCTTCGGCAAAATGATGTAGCGTTATGTTTTCAGTATGAAAATTAAAAAAGAAAATATATTTTTGTTTATTCGAACACTACAGAGCACGGTAGATCTGGTTTGAAGTAGAATCATTTCAAATTAAAGCGGATATGCAAGTTATACCATAGTCGTAATTCGGTAGCCCTCGCTAACAAACCTTTGCGCTTGCGCAGCTTTAGCACCTGTTTGCGCCGAGCCTAACGGGTGGATTCCGTGGTGAACCGCAGTCGACCTCCACGTATTGCACCGCAAGAGAAGTTTACATTACAGTAGTTACATAACAATGTATACAGAATTACAATTATTACATTATTATAATATGTAAACATCGTTTGGATGTGGTACTGTTAGTAGTAAATGCTGAAAGCAATTAGTTCGACATTTGTTTATTGACGAAAATACATAACACCATAACGATATCTAAAATGGGTAATAATTTCATTCTAACTGTATTTTTATATCATGCACAATTCAGTAATACTTTTGTGAAAAGGAGAATATTACATAATATACGCTAAGATGATTCCGAAAGTTATTTGTTTGTTTATTCATTTTAGTTCATCAACTCCGAGATGAAGCAATCCACCGAGAAATTCAATTCGCGCGTACATTTTTTTCCACAATCGAACTAAAATACCATTGTAAAAATCGGGGTAGTTAATGACAAGTCATCCCTGAACATTGAATTATAAAGCAATGAACTCATCACCTTGAGACATAATAAGTGTTACTAATAATTGAACCATTATAATACCATTCACTTAGAACAGCAACGATTCTTAGGGGCAGAAAATAATCAAACATTAAGTTTACCAGCCCTGAGCTATGGCCGCGTGACCCTTTTTTCCTCTACCCCTAACGAGGCAGCAAAGGAGTATAAAAACAAAACAGCCACTATTGAATGCGGGCGATACATTTGCGATGTCCCGGACGGTGCTTGGACAGATGACCCAGTAATGAATTCAGGACTTGATGCGGGCGATTCTTACAGGCTAACGGGTGTTCAACGATCAATTGGCTTTGAAGTTACACTGCCATAGAGACTAAGGCCCTTGGCGGTACAATTAAATCAATAAATGACAATAATTTTTATTTTATACTAGTTGACCCGACAGACGTTGTCCCGTCTTAACTATGAATTTTCAGCGCGCATTCTGTCAATCGCTGACAGTTATTTTAAACAATTGACAGTTATATATCTATACTATTATATAAAGCTGAAGAGATTGTTTGTTTGTTTGTTTGTTTGAACGCGCTAATCTCAGGAACTACCGGTCCAAACTGAAAAATTATTTTTGCGTTGGATAGCCCTTTGTTCGTGGAGTGCTATAGGCTATATATCATCACGCTATACCTAATAGGAGCGGAGCAGTAATGGCTGATCTCAGGAACTACCGGTCCAAACTGAAAAATTATTTTTGCGTTGGATAGCCCTTTGTTTGTGGAGTGCTCTTAGTTATATATCATCACGCTATGACCAATAGGAGCGGAGCAATAATGAAACATGTTGCAAAAACAGGGACAATTTATTAGTTTTGAGAGCTTCCGTTGCGTGCGCTGCGTAAACGGTTAAAGTTATGCAACAATGATGTATGACGGGATTGTTCCTCTTAAAAAATTCTAAAAAATTTATTATTAAACAAAGTCCCCCGCTGCATCTGTCTGCCTGAACGTGTTGAACTCAAAAACTACCCAACGTATTAAGATGAAATTTGGTATGGAGACAGTTTGAGACCCCGGGAAGAACATAGGGTCCCGGGCCTTAAAACTTTAGCCTGAAAAACTTTATAACGCGGGCGGAGCCGCGGGAAACGCTATAATTAATATATTCGTTAAGTTTTCTTAAATTTTCTAATTATCTACGCAATTTTTTGAATTTTTTCTTTCATTAGAACCTTCTCCTGACAATAACAAACACATAAAAAAATTGTGAAATCGGTCCAGCCGTTCACGCGTGATGACCAAGGGAAATAGGGATTCATTTTTATATATATAGATTTGAACTTAGGCAAGCAAACAGGTGGTAAATGTTTCCCTAATAACGAAGATAGTGGGTGCATTACTAAATTTTATAAATAGAAATCGGAAAGTTATGGGAGGGTTGACAGTACGTAAGGCAACGTAAGTCTGTATATTTGAGGCTTCAGTTTTTATGACACAGGTTCCAGCCCATTCATCCTGAAGCCAGTAGGGGGAGAGACGAGAGGTATTACATATCCATTAGTGAATGTAAATTTCAAGCTTGAGTAGACTTGGCAGGTGCTTACTGTTTACTCATAATGAAGGCCGCGTTACTTTCGCTTGATCGACGGATTTAAATTTTTTAACGCATAATTTTAATGTAAAATATGCGTGAGTGCAATTAAGACGGCGGAGTATCTATACTATTATATAAAGCTGAAGAGTTTGTTTGTTTGTTTGTTTGTTTGTTTGAACGCGCTAATCTCAGGAACTACCGGTCCAAATTGAAAAATTCTTTTTGCGTTGGATAGCCCTTTGTTCGTGGAGTGCTATAGGCTATATATCATCACGCTATACCCAATAGGAGCGGAGCAGTAATGACTAATCTCAGGAACTACCGGTCCAAACTGAAAAATTCTTTTTGCGTTGGATAGCCCTTTGTTCGTGGAGTGCTATAGGCTATATATCATCACGCTATGACCAATAGAAGCGGAGCAGTAATGGGTAATCTCAGGAACTACCGGTCCAAACTGAAAAATCTTTTTGTGTCGGATAGCCCTTTGGTCGTGGAGTGCTATAGACTATATATCATCACGCTATGGCCAATAGGAGCGGAGCAGTAATGGCTAATCTCAGAAACTACCGGTTCGAACTGAAAATTTATTTTTGTGTTGGTTAGCTCTTTATTCGTGTAGTACTATAGGCTATATATCATCACGCTATGACCAATAGGAGCGGAGCAGTAATGAAAAATGTTGCAAATACGGGGACAATTTATTAGTTTTGAGAGCTTCCGTTACGTGCACTGCGTAAACGGTTAAAGTTATGCAACAATTATGTATGACGGGATTGTTCCTCTTAAAAAGTTCTATAAAAATATATTATAAAACAAAAGTCCCCCGCTGCATCCGTCTGCCTGAACGTCTTAAACTCAAAAACTACCCAATGTATTAAGATGAAATTTGGTATGGAGACAGTTTGAAACCCTGGGAAGAACATAGGCTCCCGGGAAACTACTACTTTTATAATGGAAAACTTTAGCCTGAAAAACTTTACAACGCGGGCGGAGCCGCGAGCAAAAGCTAGTAATTAATAAAAAGCTTAAAATAATACTCTGTAAGTATTCATTAATAACTTCGATTTATAATATAATATTATGTAGATAAGCAACGAGCATCTTTCTCGTCTTAATTCTTAAAGTGTCCGTTAACACTTAACAAAAAACCCTGGCCTAAAATAGAAATTGGGGGACCATTTGGAGCGGCGACGGATTTACAAGCAAAATAGTACTACACGCGCCGTGCAAAAAATACGAAATAGATCTGAACAATTGTACCCAAATAATTTTACGGTTCATATACCTTCCATAACGTTCGACCGAAGTCGAGTGTAAAGGTCTAGTTCGAAATTTAATATAAATTGTTTTTTTTTACAGCGCTAGTGAGGTTTCTTTGTGGACGGCGCGGCGGACAGGTGCGCCGGAGTGCATGGTAATCGTGTTAATCATTTTCTCGGAATATGCATTACCATTAAAGTAACGCGAATTGAGGATTAATGGGCAGTAAAAAATTCATTGCATGTAATTTTTTTTTTAATGTTAAAGTTAAATTAGTCATTTTGAACGTTCGGGGTAAAATTCGTTCAAGAAGTATGAGCCCACACCTACTTCACCTACCTGTGGTAGAATCTACAGTCTACACACATCCAAAGCAGATAAGTCTATTCAATTAATTCGCACTGGTACCGGCATAGACGCGAGAGACATATTAAAGGGCTCATTAAAAAGCACTAAAACAGCTTAAACATTAACTTTAATGAAACGTTTTTATGACCATAAAATACGGTGACAAACGCGAATAAAAAAGTTGCAACTCAAAACAGCGTTAACAATTACTTAAGAGACGTTTAATTTTATGCTCATAAAAAAACCCATCTTCAAACGCAGATATCCAAATACAAACAGAATAAGTTGCAAATTTGTACGGTGTACAGCACAACTTAGTTGTGTAGTGTGGACTTGTGTTGCGGTGAGATGCGCGGGCGCTGGCAGGTGGCAGGTGCGCATTCCGCGCACGCGCAGCTGCCGCGAGCATTCTTATCTCCGGGGCTTCGTGCACCGCCTGCCGTCCGCTGAGAGCCGCACCGTACTTCAGGGTTTACAGGTTTTAGTAATGGATTTAACTGGCAGACGACTAGGGTTAGTAGTGGACTTCAGATTCTAGTTTTAAAAACTTTATCTATCTCCGACATAGAACCCGCATGTATGATAATTGTTGTATCATCTTGTACACCTTTATATAAAAATTGTTTATATGAAAATCATTATGTGTTAAAAACACCATATTGCTCGAATAACACAACTAAAGTAGGCCAATTTACGCAGTTTAAATAATTTTCTCTTTTTTTACTAAAAGCAATGACTAGCTGACCCTTATCCAAAAAAAAAAGAGATAAACTAATGCACAAAAAACATCCACTCTCCGCCAATTTCAAATAACGCTATTCATTTCCTTTTTTATTGAACGGCATATAGAATCATCTCGAAACACCTGGCAACCCTGGCGCGCGCAGTTTCACCTTTATATGTCACCTTTCGGCCCAAATGATGTCTCATATCTTGTCACGACTCGATCGAGAGCCGCAACCTCTTTATGTGATTTATGCTGCATCAAAAATGTATGCGGCGAGATCTCGGTCAAATAGTTGATGTCGATTTTATAAATAAAAATATGGGTTAAAAGTGATACGCGCCAGTTTGATCCGGTTGTTTTAGTTTTAGTTAATTTTATTTACATAAACAGTCACACGTAATTAACGCTTTTTTAACATCGGCTATGAAGGCTGCAGTCTTTGAAAAGTCGGAAGAAAATTATAATATATCGCACTCTTAATAAAATAATCACCCATTCCAAAATTGCTAACTTGTGGGAATCGTCAAACAACCAATTTCTGTTTGCGATCTTTTAGTTTTTTCCCTCTTTTTTATGCTATAGGTTTCATTTTTTACCTATCTTTAATAAGCTCAAATTTATAGCAAGTTCAAAAAAAAGGTAGCAAACAAAAATTAGTTTTCCGACGACTGCCACAAATTAAGAATTTTGAAATAGGTCATTTTTATGAAGAGATTTTATTAAGAGTGCGATATATTATTTTAATATTCTATGCTTGTTTAGGTCATATACCAAACGTACTGGTGCAATACGGGTTAGCAAGTCCATTCTTTCAGCAATTTTAATATGCAAGTGAGTTTAACTTGTAACCTAAATTCTACGTGTTACCGTACGTACCACAATTATAAACTCTAATGCCCATTTCTACCTACACTTTGAAGATAAGATTTTTTTTCACATTAAACTAAAAAGTGTAAGGCTTATCGGCACGCAGCCCGTGCGTTCAAAACAATAAGGACACGGCAGGAGTCCCTTTACCCTAAAACAAAGCAGGAAACAGATCCACAGAAATAATAAGGGTATTTCACACGTGACTATACCCTTATTATTTCTGTACAAATGATTTTTCATCGATCACTTAATAGGTCTTTAATATATTTTGTTTTACGAGTATGCATTATATTATTTTTAACCGACTTCAAAAAAAAGGAGAAGGTTCTCGATTCGACCGTATTATATTCATTATAAGTTTCAGCGAAATTACGATATCTAGTACTAGTTATGATTATATTATTAATAGTGAATGGTTTAAAGATTCCTCTGATTATCGCGAGTTAAAAATCTTTCTTAGTATAGAAAAACATATCTATTTTTATAAACTCTATATTAGTTGTGCAATAAAAATATTCCAGTACGAAAATTAGTCGACTGTGTGAACCTGCCTTAAGTAGGCAAGTACAAACAATTGCCGTATTTTGTTGAACCGAACAATGAGCAAAGATAAGCCGCATTATATGGAAATATTTCATTCACGGTCCTTTGTTTTGGAGCTGGTGAAAGACCATAAAGATTAGTTTAGGACAACGACTCCAAAAGTTGGTTCCACGAGTCGATATTTTACGATTGTTGCCAATAATGTAACGGGGCATGATGTGAGCTCATAAAAATTAGTATTTTATTATTATATTTATTTACTTAGTTTTGGCCGCGGCTTCGCCCGTGTGAAGGAGTTTTCCGGGATAAAAGTCCCGCTATATATTTTCCTGGGATAGAAAGCCTATAACCTTCCCAAGGTCTTAAACTATCTCCATACCAAATTTCATAAAAATCCGTTTAGTAGATTTTGAGAAAATCGATCACAAACAGTCAGACAGCTTTTGGGGACAGGCAGAAAAGGGATTTTATTTATTTATTTATTAAATATAATCTTACAGGAGTTACACCTAATGCGATTATATTTACATAGTCATATAGCCAATTCAGATACAGATAGTTATGCATAGTTATTTCATATGGTCGATACATTATTGGTTAGAGTTTCTATAGTTACTCTTATGAATTCCGCCAGTGTACAATTAAAGATATCTATGTTCCGCCCAACCTCATTAATTATGTTTATGGCTCTTAGCACTGGAGCGAATTTTATATTACATTTATAGATATCATGTTACAAAATTGGTAAATTATAATACGCATTTTCCATTAAAATATATGTTCGGTGCCTCTAAGTTTAGGAACCGCTGGAACTACCTCATGCAGTCGTGTTTTGACACGCTTCGACTGGTATTTACTTACTTTTGCTATGCAAAAAAGAACATTTTTACGAGGTTTCAATTGCTTTTACAACTTGACTGGCATTTTTTTTTCTTGTTTCTTAATGCTATTTATGAGAGTTCGCCAAGATGGGTGATGCAGATAAGCGAATAATCAATAGTGACGGAATATATGACCTAAGCTGCATCATAAATATAACTTATATAGAAAGAATGTTGCCCTGTTGTTAATAATAAGAACTATCCGATTTTAAGATGAAATAAAAACAAATTTATCGCAAAAAAAACATGGTCAAAAAATTAAAAAAAAAAATCCAAAAAACCATCGAACCCCTAATCATTCCGCACGAACCCGTCTTCCGTAACTAACCCATTAGAAATAACTTATAAAATGATAACCCCAATGAGACATATGCCGTGTGATTAAAGGCGAGGAGTGCAGCGGTGCGGGGCGGTGTGGGAAAGGGCGGGGGACGGGGGAACAGATATAATAAGGCAAGAGGTTTTGCTTTAAGTTTTTTTGTAGCTAGTTTTTGCCGCGAACAGCTGGCAGACACACGCAGCCTCCAGAACGCCGCTTCTTTGATGGGACGGACTTGGATTGTAAGGTGGGGCCACAGTACCCAATGAACAGTTATTTTATTACAGCTAACACTTCAATTCTAAGATATGTTTTGAATAGTTATGTAGGAATAGCATGAGATAGGCAGTAATAAATAATATTGATTCGACTATTCACGGAGATGACACGAGAGTCAAGTATTTTCGATTACATATTTTATAACATTCCATTTTACTAAGATTATAAAGCCTATTGACTATATCAACAGCCTTAACCCAAACCCATAAATTCAATGTTCATTACGACAGACGTCAAAATATACTTCTTACCGTATTTAGCGCCCAAACAATGGAGCCCAAATTCGTCCGCCCATTTCTTACAATTATGTGTCGGCATTTGGCTACTTATATTGTACACGAAGCCAGCCGTTACTCAACAGGACTGATTGTCCCTTTGTACAATGTGCTATTGAAAACAGCTTTTGTCGATTACATTTTAACTTAACATGCAATGTATTGCACAATTTTGTAGTATAATGTGCGTTTTCAAAGATTTGCGGTGGCTTGTAGCTTTTGCATGATATGTTCCCTTTTTTTGAAAAATGATTGTGGACCGCGACCCGCCTGTCGCGGTATTAATAATTGCTAAAGGAATGTAAATTTTTTTTATCAAAGAATATGCCAAAACTGTACTTAGTTATAGATTTTTTTCTATACCACGTCTTTACATTAAAAATATTCCAAACCTTTTTTGCGGGGAGAAAACGCGTTGTCGCTACCACCGCTAGGAGGGTCAGTGGAATGGTTATGTTGGTTTCACCGGTCTTACGGACCAATGTCGACGCTCGGGAGTTTAGCATCATCCGAGCGAGCATTGGACCGAGTCCCTAACCCCTGTATACCCTACACCAGCATACCAACCAAAACCCACGGTGGCCTTTTTTGGCGCATACGGGACGGCCCCAGGGTATCTTATTGCACTGAGATAGCTGCTCGGAACCTTTCCTGAAAACGTTCCAGACCTGCTTCCCTCCTATTTTTTCCTCCTTTTCTTGTAAGCATATAAAAACACATAGAATTAGTATCCGCACACTAAACTCCAATTAACATAACTGTCTTACATTACAGGAACCTCTAACTATTTATAACATAGATATGAACTCGAGTCGGCCGGGTAATCGTAAAACTTGATTTCCAAACGAGCGCCGCAGCTGCGCGTGATTTCAACTTGCGTGCATACACCGTATCTTCTATATCAAATGTAATGTACCTTACGTTACGTAGAGAAAAATAAATTCAGTTTAAAAATTAAAACAATACTACAGGCCTGCATAACCGTGACGTTTTGCGAAGGATCATGACCTTTCGACAATTGGTACTCTATCTACACCACTAAGTCAACATCAAATGCAGTAAAACCACCTAGCCGTACCTGTGGTTAAACTTTTTCACAATTATGAAAGAATGCCCTTCCTTCCAACCACTGATTACTTTTTCACAAACGAAGTCCAGGCTGTCAATAGCTGTCAAAGGATTAAGCATCCCTAGTCAGCAACGTGTCCACATTCCAGTCTGCTAGCGCTATAATCTACGCTTGCTTCCATCTTCTGCCTCCCCGGCTCATGATGCAGTGACAATACCAGTAGCATTAATTACATCGATTATAATAATTAAATTAAAAATATATATTCTTGCTGGTGGTAGGATATATTTTATATCCGCGCGGATATCGAACACCGTGCACAAGGTGTTAAAACCCGCCATAGTGGCCCACGTAAGTGTGTCGCGTTCCGGGATCAGCCTGTGTATATTCGGATCCAACAGACCGGCATAATTAGACGACTGCCGTGGGGCAATCATCTCTCGTCAGTCGACATGGTATTAAACCCCACTTTAGTATCACGTGCAAAACGATCATTTTGGCACTTACGTATAAAAAATATAACGCGTATGCCGATTCTCATCATTTCACAACCCAAGATCACCTGCACTTGGTGAATGCATAGAAGCTCTGACTACATACCAACCCGCATTTAAATAGCACGGTAGGTTGTAATCCAAAACTCTTATCACATGTTAAGATATTCTTCATTATGAAGCAACCGCTCAATATAACATGTTAATTATTATTATTAGACTAAAAGTAAAACCAATCGAACCAAACCGGTTAAGTTTCACGAAAAAA